>NC_057796.1:418695617-418894351 GCF_018294505.1 Triticum aestivum
GCCGGTGGCCTCGCTGGTGAGCACCGCGGCGGCCTCGCCGGTGGGCTCGCTCCTCGCTGCAGCGGTTGTGGAGGTAGATGCCAGCTCATGTGCAGTCGCTGGTACATGGGTCCAGGGGCGGACACGAGCGGGCGATAGCGGTGGAGGGGAGCGTCCGCTTTGTACCCATTTGTTCCCACATTTGGGTCAAGTTTGGGTCGGGGAGGACGATACACGGACAACAGGCGGACACCTGCGTCCGTTTGGGTCGCCCCGTTGGGCCAACTTTTATGTCTGGATGACCCAAACAGACAAAATGGGTCACCCATTGAAGTTGCTCTTATAGTGTGCAGCGACTATTAGGTATGTGATTAGTATCTTATGACAAGAGTATGTTCTGTATGGAAACGTGAAATGGTCGAAATCTTAAGAACGACACAGTCACACGTCCTCATCAAAACGGCCTCCCAATTTTCTCAAATCCTTGCGACCTGACTACTGTTGGAGTACCTCGTATCATGCATGCACAGCTATACGTGCATCATCATCCGAAAAGCATCGCAATACGCTATGGTTTATAGGCTATGTAGCTACCATTGATAGATGTGACAATACAACTTTACCATATGGGGGGCAGCAATATTTGCCTGGGAGATGCGTGGTGGCAAATTTGACAAATTTGACCTATGGACGAAATCAAATCACAGAATGAATTACCCGTAAAACTATTTCACGCGGATGACCTTTTTGTATGACGCCCGACATGAAGGCGCCACACTACACTGTGCAACGCCTCACAGATAGGCGCTACACGCCTGGCCAGCGTTGCACCCCAGACCGCCTAAAAATTGCTAAGTCATTGTGCAGAGCCTAAGAGCTAGGCGCTGCACCGTATAGTGTGGCGTCTAGCTCTCAGGCGCTGCACTAGTGGTTGCACTACAAAATGAAGCAATCACTAGTGCAACGCCTAGAAACTAGGCGCTACACTGTATAGTGTGGCGCCTAGCTCTCAGGCGCTGCACACTGACTTAGTAATTTTCGTATCACACGGGTGCGACGCTGGCCAGGCGTGTAGCGCCTATCTGTGAGGCGTTGCACAACGTAGTGTGGCGACTTCGTGTCGGGCGTCACACAAAAAGGTCAGCCACGTGAAATAGTTTCACGGGCAGTTCATTTTGTGATTTGATTTTGTTCATAGGTCAAATTTGTCAATTTTGCCATGGGTGGTCTATCACAATGCATGGAATCTTACTCAAACAAAAATAATTAATTTTGCAACAGGGCACTCGTAGGAGGATAGTAGATGAGTGGGGAACAGTGAACGCACAGTACAAGTATCGCCGTACGTTTCGAATAGCAGACGTCTACCAGGCGTGTTGTAGAAGGATTGTACCTAGTACTGCTGGAATTGGGTACATGCAGGCGGGTGGGTTGCTTTTTTCATCGTGCTGGAGGTTTTGCGCGTGCCACATATTCGTCGATGGGTACCGAGCACATCATGATAGTCATGGTCCATAACAGAAAAAACAAATCATTTTCTGTGCTTCAAGGTCCAACTTACAAAATGGGCCTGGCGCAACTCCTCATGCACGACAACAAGCGGAGTCCACCTGCCTGTACCATGGGCCTAGTAGTACCAGGTAGTCTATCGTTGGCAAATTTGACAATATTAACTTGAGGATAAAATCATTTTAAAAATGAACTGCTTCTAAAAAAATTCACTCAGCTGACCGTTTTAAATGGAGCCTGACACGGAGGCGTTGCACATCTGTCCAGCGTGACAGCCCCAAGGCCCGCACCGAGCAGTGCAGCGCCTCAGAGTTAGGCGCCACACATGTAACCACAACTGTCTCATAGCTTTAGGTAGAGGATGACTTGTAGGCTGTCACCCTACAAGTATTGATTTGATAGAACAACTAGCCGGCTATGGTAGCCTGTGTTTGTGTAGGCAAATTTGATAATTTTGACCTCGAAACGAAATAAATTCACAGAATGAACTGGGTGCGAAACTATTTCACACCCCTAACCCTTTTGTGTAGCGCCCGCCACGCCGGCGCCACACCCTACGGTGCAGCGCCTAGCTCCGCGGCGTTGCACCTCTGTCCACCGTGGCAGCCCATGGGCCCGTACCCAGCCGTGCAACGCCCCCGAGCTAGGCGTTGCACGTGTAATGTGCAGCGCCTAGCGGCTAGGCGCTGCACTGTGACTTATCCAGCCACTTGGCTGGGCCCCCCTCCCCCTCCCCCACCCCCCCCCCACCACACACTCTCTCACTCTCTCCCCGAGCTTTGCCCCCTCTCCCACTCTCCCCCCTCTCAAATCTTCTTCCAAATCTTGCAAATTTGAAGAATTTGTCCGTGGATTTCGAAGTCAAACCCTCCCTCAAGGTAAGAATCTCCGATCCCCTTGTTTTGATCGAAGTAAAGTTCTCCCATTGCTCATTTGTTGGTAGTTTGGGGAAACCCTAGTTTAGTTTGGATCTAGAGATTTGCATGGAGATGTGAGATGTTTGTTTGCCAATTTCTATGATTAGGCTTTGTTAGTATGCTAGGGTTATTCTTATGGGTGTTCTTATGTTGGTGCTAGGGTTAGGTTCAGGGCTAGGGTTATGGTTAGGGTTAGGTTTAGGGTTAGGGTTATGGTTAGGGTTAGGGTTGTTGTTTCATATATATATTAGGGTTTGTATTCGGTGTTAATCCATGGATTAGTACTCATGGAAGCAATGTTACCTTGTGTTCATTGCTTATAGGGATGGGAAGAACATGTGTGTTTGTTCGTCATGGGGACAAAGACGCCTTTTTGAAAGGCAATAAAGAACCGGACCCGGATGAGCTTGACATTGTGTTTGATAGTAGTCCTAGCTATGCGGAGCTCTTGCAACAAGTTAGGAAAGATTTGAATTGGATGGACCCTAGTGATATCATTGAGTTGGAGGGAAGGCATAATGTTGGTTTTGGAATGCACATCCGTTGGAAGACAATGCGTGTAAACTCG
Source organism: Triticum aestivum (assembly GCF_018294505.1). NCBI lineage: Eukaryota > Viridiplantae > Streptophyta > Magnoliopsida > Poales > Poaceae > Triticum > Triticum aestivum. Next base: position 418,698,591 of record NC_057796.1, read on the forward strand.
GAGCAACGTTGGGTTGCATACAAGGAGACGGTGGCCGAATCACTAGACAAGGCTCTTGAGTTATTTGCAACGAAGAAGGTTGAGTCAAGTTTGCATTTGGACTTGAACCGGAACCCCTCCCCTTTGGTTGCTAGTAGCCCCCCACCCTTGAAGCAAGATGAAATTGTTGAACCTCTTTTGACCCAAGAAGTGAGGCCAACATTGAGCCCGTGTAGAAACAACCAAGATGAATCTTTGCAAGAGGACAACGATGAGTATGCGGACGATGACAATGAAGTTGATCTCCATGACAACGATGTGGGTGATCTCGACAAATATCATTTGCAAGAGACAATGGACCATTCCATCCCTTTTTCCCGTGCATATGCATCGGACTCGGATGATGATGGTCCCGATGAACAAGTTGATGCGGAGGGGTTCACGGTGAAGGAGGCCGAAGCTTTCGAGAAGGTATTTGGTCGGGATCATCGGACTACATTGTTCAAGGATGTTAGTCTCGCGGATGAAGCCGTGGTAGATGGTGGCCAATGTGTAGCTCTTGGGGTTAGGCCAAGCTCTCACCGTGATTTGGTAGACGACAAGAACCGGATTGCTAAAGGTTCTAAGTTCGACAGCTTGTTGGATTTGAAGATGTGGCTCGACAACTACTCGGTTACGCATTATCGTCCACACAAGGTGGTGCACTCGGACGTCAATGTGCGCTACACGGTTGCATGTGCATGTGAAGATGAAAAGGAGGTCCAACTTGGACTTACAAGAGGCCGTGGTGGTGGTAGAGGTCGTGGAAAGGAGGTCCAACAAGGAGTGGCAAGACGCCGTGGCGGTTGTCCGTGGATTGTGCGTGCAAGACCATGGAAAGGAGGTCCTACTTGGCATGTAGTGAGTTGTGTGCCAACTCACATGTGCCAAGGCAAAAGGGTGGATGGCAAGATTGTGTCCCAAGACCACAAACAACTCACGTCCGAGTTCATCGCTTACAGGCTCTCGAACTCAATATCCACACTTCCAACAATGAGCGTCCAACATGTCATTGACCTTGTGAAAGCCATCTTTCATTACCAGGTGAAATACGGCAAGGCATGGAAGGCGAAGCAAGCCGCATTTAAGATGTTGTATGGTACATGGGAGGAAGCATACAACCGAATCCCTAGGTTGTTGTTAGCCATGGCCGCGACAAACCCGGGCATGGTTCATGTGGTCGAGCCTCATGGGCACCAAACAACGGTTCATGATGGAAGGAAAGTCAGAGTATTTGGCCGTGCTTTTTGGGCGTTCGAGCAATGTGTGAGGGCTTTCGAACATTGTAGGCCGGTCATCGCAATTGATGGCACGTTCTTGACCGGACAATACAAGGGCACCTTGTTGGTTGCGATAGCAAGTGATGCCAATAACCGGGTGTTGCCATTGGCATTTGCTTTGGTTGAGGTGGAAAACAATGACAACTGGGAGTGGTTTCTGCATCTTTTGAGGACGAAGGTGTTACCCGCTCAAAGGAATTCTTAACGCCGTGGAGATTGACATTCCCGGGCATGCTCCGTTGCACCATCGATGGTGCATGAAGCACTTTTGTTCGAACTTCTATAGGGCATGTGGCCTTAAGGAGTTGGCCGATGATCTTCAAGATTGTTGTCTCGCTTTCTCCGATAAGCGCTTCGCCACTTTGTACAACAAATTGCTCGCACACAAAAAACTTGATCCCGGGGGTCAAGACTTTCTCAATAGGCACATTCAATACCGGAACAAGTGGGCACGTGCTTTTGATGAAGATGGCCGGAGATACGGTCAAATGACAAGCAATATGGCCGAATGCTTCAATAGGGTGCTCAAAGGTGCACGTGGATTACCCGTGACGGCAATAGTTCAATACACATTTGACAAGATGAATGCGTACTTTGTAAAGTACTCGATGGAAACCGATGCACAGATAGCGGGTGAGAACCCACGGAAGTACAAGTACAAGTTCCCACCCAAAGTTGATGAATGGTTGCTATTTCAATCACGGAAAGCGGACTCAGAAGAAGCTATATTATATGACAATGAGGAGTGGAAGTACGAAGTGAAAGAGCCAGGAGGAACCACAAACAATGGCCGGCAACATGGAGGTCGGGCTTTCAAGGTGTCGTTAACACAATGTGATTGCACTTGCGGGAGGCCATTGTTGCTTCATCTCCCATGCTGACATTTGTATGCCGCCGGCCGCGTTAGGAATGTGGACATCAATCACCCACGCACCGTGAGGGAGTCCCAGTTCTCAATCATGACGGTCAAGAAAACATGGGCTCCCCGCTTTCACCCATACTTTGACCAATCACAATGGCCGGAGTATCATGGAGTTCAACTATGGCCGGATCCGGAGTTGAAGGTTGTTAAACGGGGTAGACGTAAGACAAAGCGTCTTAGAGGCGACATGGACGGATGGGGCCATGGTGGGCGCCGCGAAGCGGGCAACGACCAATTCCAAGAGCCTCGTGAGAGCTCCCGTTGTGGGGAGTGCAAAGGTCATGGACACAACAAAAGAAAATGTACGAAACCAAGGAAAAGGTCCAAGAAAAATGATGCAAGCACAAGCCAACATGGAGCTACACAAGGGAGCCAACCAAGTGGTATCCAACCTAGTGGTCGCCAACCTAGTGGTAGCCAACCAAGTGGTAGCCAACCTAGTGGTAGCCAACAAGTGCCAAGGCAACCAAGTGGTACCCAACAAGTGCCTAGCCAACCAAGTGTTAGCCAACCTAGTGGTAGCCAACAAGTGCCAAGGCAACCAAGTGGTAGCCAACAAGTGCCTAGCCAACCAAGAGGTCGGCAACTTGGACTTACAAGAGGCCGTGGTGGTGGTAGAGGTGGTGGTGGTGGTCTCGGCCGTGGTGGTGGAAGAGCTCGACGTGGTGGTAATGGCCGTGGTGATGGTCTCGGCCTTGGTGATGGTCTTGGCCTTGGTGGTGGACTTGGCCGTGGTGATGGACAAGCGCAAGTTCGTTATAGAGGAATGTTTGGATATCTAGATGGACCGTTTCTGTATGTTCCTCACTAACTATAATGTATCATATGTTCTTGTTTTTCCATATGTTCTTCTTTTTCATATTTTCTTCCATTTGTTCTTATTGTCCTTACTAACCATTATGTTCCACTCATTGTAGGTATGGCGGCTTCCCAACCCAACAAACCAACGATGAAGGAGGATGGCGAAGATGAGATGGCCGGATGGTGGGAGAAGGCGGCAAAGAAGCTTAGAGAGGAGGATGCAGCCAAGCTAAAGAAGAAGAAGGAAGAGGATCTTGAGAAGGAGAGGAAGCGAAAACAGAGCGCGGCAAATGCGATGCGCGCTAGGGAGCAAGCGTTGATGAGGCAAGTTGAGGAGGCACAGAAGAAGCGTCAACAGGATTTTGAAGAAAGAACCATGAAGCTTTGGGCAATTGCAGCTGAAAAAGAAGAGAGGGACAAGCAGATATTCATGGAGAGGGTGGTTAAGGAGGCTCACCTCATAAGAAAAAGGAGGAGGAAGAGGAAGAACAGAGGAAGAAGAAGAAGGGAAAGGGGCCTTCCTCTACGCAATAGAGCTATGTCTCCTCTTCGATTTGCTTGTGAACTACTATGTCTCCTCTTCGATTTGGTTGTGAACTACTATGTGCCGTGAACTACTAGGTCTCCTCCTCGATTTGGTTGTAAGAACTACTATGTGTGGTGAACTACTATGTGTCCTCCTTGATTTGGTTGTACGAACTACCATGTGTCGTGAAGTAGTATGTGTTATGAACTACTATGTGTCGTGAAGTACTTGGACGCTGCAATCTACCATGTGGCGCCTAGCTGCTGTTGCTCTCTGGATAGCTAAAAAATTCACTAAGTCCAAGTCCAAGTGCCTCAAACTGTAAAGTACCTTCTGTTCTGGCTGCATAGCTACAGACGATAGATACGTGCATGTGCATGCGCTAATGGCCGGAGATTTCTGCCTAATTTTGTTATTTAAGCCCATAGTCACGTAGTTTTGCACGCATCAAAGCCTAGGATGCAACAAAAATAGCCCATCTACCTGATGCCCACATATATATAGACGATAGATCGTGGACTCCTCGTCGTTTGTTAGGTCTATTCTTGCCTCACGAAGATCCATCTATCTCGCCACCAGGACGCTAGGACGTCTGCCGCCGGCCCCAAGTCGCTGACCATGAACTTGATTGCTGGCTTGTCGAGGCAGCCGAGTACCCCGCGAATACGGCGGCTGCCGCTGATCGCCCTTGGTCGCTTGCGTACGCCCACACACAACCAGATAGTTAGGCAAGGTACATACACAGTATTATCCTATATATACAGAAGTTTTGCTAGGATGATGTAACCCCTTTTGCTTTTGTTTGGCTGTATACTTTGTTAGTTGGAAAACAAAGATAATTTTTCACGCTAGTTGCCTCAATCTCAAATTTATGCTAGTGCCGAAAAAATTGGATCTAGACATTGCTAATAGTGACAGTAGAGCTATATTTTTGTTTAAAAAAAGCCAAACAAAGTATGGCAAGTTTTAAATATTTTTTTCAGAAACTAGTACCGTGCAGCGCCTGCGTGCTAGGCGCTGCACTGTATATTGTGGCGCCTCCTAGCTAGGCGCTGCACAAACACTTAGCGAAATTTTTGCCTGAAACTGGAGGCATACCTTCTGTTGGTTGCTGGATACCTACAGACATGTGCAGCGCCTAGCACGGAGGCGCCACACTCTATCGTGCAGCGCCTGAGCGCTAGGCGTTGCACTATACAGTGCGGCGCCTCCAAGCTAGGCGCTGCACATGTCTGTAGCTATCCAGAAAAGCAACAGAAGTTTGGCTAGTTACAGACATATGCAGCGCCTAGCCCGGAGGCGCCACAGTCTATAGTGCAGCGCCTGCGAGCTAGGCGTTGCACTGTAGAGTGCGGCGCCTCCAAGCTAGGCGCTGCACATGTCTGTACCTATCCAGAAAAGCAACAGAAGTTTGGCTAGTTACAGACATATGCAGCGCCTAGCACGGAGGCGCCACACTCTATAGTGCAGCGCCTGCGTGCTAGGCGTTGCACTGTAGAGTGCGGCGCCTCCAAGCTAGGCGCTGCATATGTCTGTACCTATCCAGAAAAGCAACAGAAGTTTGGCTAGTTACAGACATATGCAGCGCCTAGCACGGAGGCGCCACACTCTATAGTGCAGCGCCTGCGTGCTAGGCGTTGCACTGTAGAGTGCGGTGCCTTCAAGCTAGGCGCTGCATATGTCTGTACCTATCCAGAAAAGCAACAGAAGTTTGGCTAGTTACAGACATATGCAGCGCCTAGCTCGGAGGCGCCACACTCTATAGTGTAGCGCCTGCGTGCTAGGCGTTGCACTGTAGAGTGCGGCGCCTCCGTGCTAGGCGCTGCATATGTCTGTAGCTATCCAGAAAGCAACAGAAGTTTGGCTAGTTACAGACATATGCAGCGCCTAGCACGGAGGCGCCACACACTATAGTGCAGCGCTTGCGAGCTAGGCGTTGCACTATAGTGTGCGGCGCCTCCGTGCTAGGCGCTGCACAAACACTTAGCATTTTTTTGCCTGAAACTAGAGGCCTACCTACTGTGCCTCGTCCCCCCCTCTACTGGCTCTTTTTCAGCCACAGTTCAACAACTAGTATAACAAACATTCAGGTACGACATCATTTCTCCAAGTATAACAATTAGTATAAGAAACAAAGGGTTCACAAAAGACCTCATTTCATAGAAATGACCATCACAATAAGTTCCAGTTTACCATAGAGCTACCACCACTCCAAGTTCAACGACATAAAAGGTACGACCACTCCAAGTTCAACGACATAACAAATCGCACTCGAAGTTCAACATTATAAAAAACTAAGATGACTAGTGCTTTCCACGCTTGCTGGGTCCTCCCCCCTCTTGACGCTTATCTTCTTCACCTTCCTAGGAAGAGGAACCCGCTCCGGCTCCGGCTCGGCCTCCGGTTCGACATCGTCATCCAAATAGTCATCCAAAGCCGCCATCCGCGAGGTGCCGACCGTCCTTTTGCCTCTTTGGGTGAAGTCTTCAGGTGTGTACTTGTTGATTCCCCTCCTAGGCTTCAACTCGTATGCAGACCGAGCCCGGTACGTCCCCAAGGTCATATCATCAGCAACCTATGCATCAACAAAAGATATGGAAAGACCGTGTGTGAGGATATAGTTAGCAATGCATCAACAAATGGATATATATCGTCATGCCATACCTCTTGGGTGACCCCACCCACATCCTCATCCGTGAAAGGTTCACCATGGCTCTGCCCCGAAGCGGGATCTGATGGTGTCGCCGACCTAGACCGTTCTGGTGATACATACTCGGGGTCACGACAACCGAAAAGGTTTGATAGCCGCCTTAACTTTTGGCCCTGGCGCTGCAACATGTACAAGTGAATGAGACATGGAACGTACCAACAAATGTTAAGTGCTAGTTTGAAGGAGATGTGAACCTTAATGAATTCTCGAAGTGCACCTTCCCCATCGCTTTTGCCTGCCGGGGTTGTTTCCAGAATAGTCTCGGTCTCGTCAGCTGCTTTCTTGATCTGGGCACGCTATGAACAGAAACGGTATCAAAGTGTTAGGCAAGCGAAGATGTGAAAAGTGCGAATGGAAAAGCAAAAAGGGCTAACCACAAAGTTCATCATTGGAGCTGAAGGGATCACCGAGTTGCCTTTCCTGACTAATGCGTTGTACTGGTGCTGGGCTACCTCATCAAAAACGGTGGGTTCTTCCAGAATCTCCTCAGCATACGCCGGCTGGCATACCTCCACGCGGGTACTTGCAAGAAACCATGCGAGATAGTTGTTGAACGCGATCGGGCAGTGCTCACGAAGCTGGGCTCGTTTTCCAGCCCTTGCTTGCTCCACACTAAGAGCGAACTGCACGACATACTTCCTGTGATGGCTGGCCCAATCCTTGATCTTCCGCTGCTTTTTCCTATCCAACCTGCAAGTTAGAAACAAGATATTAGCATCATCGAAACCGTCGAGAAGCTGCTAAGTGCTCAAGGTTAATTATATCTTACGCGTGTAGCAACTTGTCCGTGTCCTCCCACTCCGGCGGGTGTGGCTGGAACAAACCAAACTGGCGGAACACCCGATGTGGCAGGTGAAGCTCAACCGCCCAGTTGCATATCAGTGGGCACCGCATATGCCAGAGATCCCTATCCCTAATGCACATCGGATTAAGCCTGAACTCTATAGGGTTACCAAAACTCTCTCCTTTTCCATACGGCTCCCATTCCACCTGCAAAATGGGATTGAATGCAAAATTGATATCGAGTGAAGATACAAGCATGATAATCACTTATGCAAGGTCGGTTCACCTGCTCAGGCGTGATCGCGTCCAGCTCGCTCTTGTACAACTTGTACATTACAGAGGGATCATCCGTCGTCTCATTTAACACATCCCACTTGTAAGCCCAAGTGGGGAGCCGTAGTGGGTCGTCTTTATCGTCCCAATCCTCGTACTTCACGGTCTTAGGTCGTCCAACCGGCAAACGCTCCCAGCTCCATATGGAAAGTGCGAGCAGACAACCACCAATACCTCCAGTGTGCCTACAACTGGCATCGTCCAACTGCACATAAAAAAGAACATGGTCAAATTTGCCGCAAGAGCGCATTGATAATGTATCAATGAAGTGAAAAGGAAACAACTTCATACCTGTCGATACAAGTAAGCTAGTGTCGCCGAACCCCAACTCCATTTGCTATCGAAGACGGTCAACGCCTTTAGCCACATCCATGGAGCATTCTTGCCTGTGCCATCAGCAAACATTGTCCTCGATACCACGTACCACATGTAGACACGAGCATAAGTCTTCACCATGTCCTCATTAGCATCATCGGGGCAATGAGCGAAGTGCGATGATATCCACGTGAAAGTAGCGCCCGCTGCGACTCTTTCCTTCTTCTTATCTTCCCTTTCTGGCTCCCGAGGCTCCGGAGGAACCATACCGATAAGGGCTTGCATCTGCGCGCGCCACCCTTCAGAATCGGTGTTCATACATAAAGGATTGCCATCGATAGGAAGACCGGTGATCATAGCGATATCCTGCAGCGTCACGGTCATCTCCCCGGTCCGAAGATGGAAAGTGTGTGTCTCCGGCCTCCAATGATCAATAAGCGCGGTGAGTGCTGCAGCATTGTTGGGTGGCGTCGACCGGCGGACCAACTCAATGAAAGGGAGAAGTCCTGCCTCCCTAACATAAGGTGTGTACCGCTCATCATAGCTCATCCCTCCAAGGCTGATCCCGTGAGACCGAAGCTTCAGAGGTGCAAGCTCCTACAAACAAACAAATCATAACATTACATATGGGGCATTTGTGTTTGAACAAACATACGAAATTCATAACACCGGCCACTTTCAGTATTACCCGCTGCTGCACCGACATAGCGTACGACCGGTGTTGATGGTCCCAGTGATCATCGAGAAGCCAAACCATCCTAACAATTTCAACAAAGCATTCTTGTCAACACGATTATCTTTTCAATTAAAAAAACTAAAGTAGGCCTACTACATGCAAGATCCAAAGCATATGGTGCTTCCCCCTACTTGGGCCTACTTCATACAAATAACATGTCAATCTATGTATCCAAACTATAACATGTCAATCTACTTCTCCATACAATAACATGTCAATCTACTTCTCCATACAAAAACATGTCAATCTATGTATCCAAACTATATAAATAACATGTCAACCTATCTATCCAAACCACATTCTAATCTAACAAGGGTTCCCCAAATCTAATATACGCAAGATTCAAACAAAAGTTGCCCAAATCTAATACATGCAAGATTCAAACAAGGGTTCCCCAAATCTTTAAAATATAATATTTTCTATGGATAGAAAGAAAGGGATCGGAGGAGAGTACCTTCTACGATGGATTGGTGAACAAATGCACGGACCAAATCGTCGGATCGGAAGGATTTGGGAGAGGGGATTGAGAGGGGGAGTGCAGATGGCCGCCGCCCTTTTTTCTGTAACTGCCAATGAGGAGGGTGGGGGAGGAGAGGGCTGGCGCGTTTGCATATAAGTCACAGTGCAGCGCCTAGCCGCTAGGCGCTGCACATTACACGTGCAACGCCTAGCCGCTAGGCGCTGCACATTACAGGTGCAGCGCCTAGCTCGGAGGCGTTGTACGGCTGGGTGCGGGCCCGTGGGCTGCCACGGTGGACAGTGATGCAACGCCCAGGAGCTAGGCGCTGCACCGTAGGGTGTGGCGCCGACGTGGCGGGCGCTACACAAAAGGGTCAGGAGTGTGAAATAGTTTCGCAACCAGTTCATTCTGTGATTTGCTTTCGATTATAGGTCAAAATTGTCAAATTTGCCGTTTGTGTAAGCTGCGCACTAGACAGCTGAATTGACTATACGGGGCGAGAATCTTGACCATTTGTATTTGGGCAAACAATGCTCGCCGGACGCACCCAACCGGAACAGTGAAACCCGTGAGCTTCTAGCGATGTGATTTCTTATTGTCTAAAAAAGGCCAAAATGGCATCTCATCGATTCCATTTCATTCATTCAAACTACGCCGTGCTGAGATGACAAGTCACCGAGCCTGCCACCGGATGGTGTGTGATGTTATAATGGTGCAGGCATTTGCGAGCTGGAGAAATCGAAGTACATTTGTTTTTTGAAATCACATGAATGAATGTAACGTGAACACAATGAAAATAGCACCATATGTAGCCATCAGGTACATGTGCAGAGGTTATGTGTATCAGGTACAAGTGTGTGGTCAGACTAGCTGTACCAGGTCCATGTTCTTGTTGCTTATATGTCTCGAATTTGGATCAGTGTAATTTATATGCACCACCTGTATTTTTGTAGGACATGTATGACTATTTTATTATGGACATATACACAGAAACATCACAAGCAGGAGCATTCATTTTCCATGTCATCAGTCTCGGATTAGAAACTACGTAGATGTTTGCAACATAGAACACATTACAAAATTATGGAAGGTTCAAGGATTCAAACACTATGGCTCAGTGCCCAAATTTAGATAACGGGTCTGCCACACACGACAAAGATTTAAAGTTATGCGACTGAAGACCACGGCACGGTGCCCAGATTTAGATAATTGGTATGCCATACCAAAGACCTTTCGGATACAGTTCAGCAGTTTTAGAGAGGCATTTCCGCTTTCAAATCCTTACCATATAGCCAAGACTAGGCTATGATGGTAAACCATACCTTCATTGACGGAGACTCCTCATCTTTCTGGAAACAAATCACCACAACATCATCTACCTTCAACCAACAGTGCTGACGTATGCTCGCAACCCACCATGTACGTCCCTGTGGATGACTGGCTGATCTGTATGGGTGAAATATATGGTCAGCATCTAATTGCTAGTGATTTAGTGATTCTTCAAAGGTCATACATGTTTTTGGGCATCTGCAGATCAGGTTCTAATAGTGCAACGAATCATACTTCCTATTAGAATCGAGATATTTGACATAGTGTGGTCCACATTATAGTTCCAGTTATGATGGCTCTCCTATCACCAACTATAGCACTATTCCAAATTTGGTTTAGAGAGTTGAATTGCATTTCAAATAGACCCTTATTTCCTATTAGTACTATGAAATATCCTAGGCGTTGGTTATTGTGATGGCAATTCAGAAATATTCAACACGGGTTTCAGCTTATATGTTCCATCTGAAGCTAAGCGGAAGCAGCCAATAGATACAATAGTACTCTGTTTCTTCCCTGAAGGACTCTGCAGCATCATATGTGAACTACAAAAACAAGTGCTAAATTAAATTCTAAGTGATCTTGCTTCAAACATCAAAGTCTTCTCAGGGGATCTTTTCTGACCAGAACCAAATATTAACCACCCGATAATTATTTGCCGAAACTTCCATATGCAAGAAAAAAAAACAAAATGTGGACTTTTTGGTCCAAATAACCTTACAAATTCAAAACCAAAATGCAAACGAGGAGGTATATAATACTCGTAGATGAATAACTCTAGGTCTAGGATATTACCAGAGTAGGTGTGAAGGTATGTAATAGTGTGGGCCACATCAATCCAGGATAATATCACATAACGAATTTGAGTTTCACTCAGGAGGCTATTATGAGTAATATCAAGCCTTGTTCTTGAAACAGGGAAGGAATTAGCAAATGGTACTTTATATGATGGGGGTTTTCTTACTTTGTGAAACTGAGAAAGAATTAGCGAAGGATGACAACATTTCGACCAATATGGTTTCCAGTCATGATCAAATCACGACAAATCGAATGGAACAGATGGGAAATAATACGTACTAAATCAGCGACAATTAATATGGATTAGAGGGGTAGTGGTAATTAGGAAAGTACTGATGGAATGACGGACGTCTCATTAAACTAAGGGCAACGATCTGCGCCGGCGCACCGGCCCAACTGTTGGGCCGGTCGCACAGCAGCCGTTGGATCCGACCGTCTGGGCCGTTGGATCCCGCTGAAGAAACGATTCCCCCTTACCTTCTTCTTCCTTGCGCGAGGGAAAAAAAGAAATCTGCAGGTCAGCCTCCTCGTGCGCGTCCTTGGTCGCCCCGTCGCAGCTCGCCGGGCCAGCTCGACCACCCCGTCGCACCTCGCCGGGCCTGCTCGACGTCGCAGCTCACGGGGGCCGGTCGATGCCGCAGATCGCCGAGGCCGCCGCAGCTCGCCGGATGCAGCTCCGCCTTGCATCTCGACGTGTGTCACACCCCCTGATTGCAGCACCACCGGATGAGGGTTCCAGCGTCGCCACCGCCCTGCTGTCGTAGCTCGCCATGCGCCCATCGCAGCACCGCCACGCAGCACCGTCGTCGCCGGTCGCCATTGTTATCTAGCTGTTTTCAGTTTGAAGCTTTTTTAGAAGCGGGTTGTAGCTATTCTCGACGCCGGTTGCAGCTTTTTTCGGCTGCGCGGTGGCCGACCTCCAGCTACCCCGTATCCAGTTGAAGCTTTTTTCATAATCGGATGTAGCTTTTTTGGTTGCCAGACGTAGCATTTTTCAGTATGGTTGCAGCTATGACGCACGTCCGTCGAAGCCTATTCTTTCTCTGGTTCCAGCAAAAAATGCCACCGGTCGTAGCATTTTGGGTTGACGGTTGTAGCTCCGATGTGCACCGGCAGCTTGCAGTCGCGCGCCCCGCCGCTCGCAGTCCAGCGCCCCAGCCGGACCCCCTGATTAAAGGTTGTAGCAAAATTCATCAACGGGTGGCAGCAAAAAACACCGCCGGTTGAAGCTTTTTTTTCCAACTGTTGATTCCGGTTGTAGCAAAACTCGAGGCCAATGGTAGCACGGCAAAATGCAGGTTGTAGCAAAACTGGACGCCGGTTGCAGTTCCTGGTCGTAGGTTGCAGCTGTCTGCTGTCGCCGGCCACAAGTTTGCCGTCGTTGGTTGCAACACGTCAGTCCGATAGTTGTAGCTTTTTTTGTTGCCGGTCGTACCTTTTCGCGGTGTGGGTTGCAACTTTTCTGATCTCCCAGTTGCAGTTGTTTGTCGTCATCGGCCAAACTACACCGCCGAAAGATTGTAGCAAATAGAGACGCCGGATGTAGCAAAAAAATGATATAGTTGTAGCAAAAACCAGCTGTGTTTCCAACTCGCTTATCGGTTGCAGTAAAAAACAGCTGTGGTTCCAGCTATGGATTTCGCCAGTTGAAGCAAAACAAAATGATGGCTCCAGCATCGTTGTCCGCTCGTTGGCGACGCAACCTTCATCGTGGTCATCCATGGAGGCTCGTCGGCACGGCTCGGCATGGTTCCCCCTGCACGGTCCCAGCACCTCCGTCGCGGAGCCCCGATACAGTCCATAGCAGCTTGTTGGAGCCCCAGTCGCAGTCCGCCCCGAGCTCGTAAGCCATGGCCGCCCTGACCTTGAGCTCGCAGGCTATGGCGCATGGGAGCAGCACTCCCCGTGGAGGAGGTGCAGCTGTGGGGTGTGAAGGGAGGAGTGCTCGGAGCTGCCTGGTGCTATGGCGGAGGAGGCGAGGCGGAAAGCGAGGTCACGGCCGCGAGGAAGAAGAAGTGGATGCGGGCGTTGGGAAGAGGATAAGGTATACGTGTTTACTTCCTGGAGAAGAAGTGATCGGCCAGAGCGTTCCGCCGGCGCACCGCGCGTAAACGTTTCCCTTAAACTAAGGCTCAAGAGGAGAATGCATCTTGTATTCTTATTGCCGTACACATGCGACTGTACGAGGGGGACTCTTTCCTATCATGTACACAAGCAATTCAATTGAGTACAAAGCTGAAGTACGCGCTGACCAAGCATGGTTGAAGAACAATATACTATCACGCGACAAAATTACAAGAAGAAAAAACGGCATCTTGGATCAGGAGAGCACACACAGGGCCCACTGAAGAAAAGGTTCAGGGAAGGCGTGCGCGAACGACGTACGTTGGTGGGAGGCGTCGAGGTCGACGTCGGAGAGGGAGGTCTCTGGCGAGCGCGCGTCCGCGGGGGCGAAGCAGGAGCGGAAGGCGTCGAGGAAGGCGGCTGCCCCGCGGCCACCGGCGGACCGCTCGGACGAGGCCGTGGTGGTGGCGACGGAGAAGCGGGAGAGGTCGTCGCTGGCGCCGATGAGGTCGCTCATCGGCCTCCTCCTGGGCGCCGAGCCGGCGCTGCTGCTGCTGCTCCTCATCGAGGTGGCGTCGCGAGGCGGCAGCCGCGCAGAGGAGAGGGAAGGAGCGGGACGACGCGCTCGCTTCGCTACTGCCCTGACGAAGGATTCGTCTCGCCATGTCCGCAGTTGGGTATATCGCCTGCTTGCGCGTCGCCCCAAAATGGATCTGAATTGCTAGCATCCACAACTTCGGATCTGGACGAGAAGAGGGTCGTTTTTGTTCAATATATTCGATTAAATCAGTTAAATCAACGATACTGTCAATGGAGTACGCCACCACTAACCTGGAGATCGGCTCCAAATCTGGAAAGGCGGCGATTGTTGCCAGTATATCAATACCATAGGGAGACTGTAGCTCTGTTATGCCTTCCGTCTGCGGGTCATGGCGCTGGATTAGCTCGGCGAAGCGTCCTACCGTATCATCCCCACCATGATGGACGAACTCCATTGGGACCTAGGCTGTGGTGCGTGGATCGGATTGATTCATGGCGAGGCGGAAGGAGGGTGGGGAACAGAGATGTTGACGACGCCGAGCTTCAGGGCGACGCGTCCTTTTCAGCCCTTTTCTTGTTTTTATTCAACATGGGCCGACAGGTCATGTCCATTACTACTGGAATCAAACCTATAGCCGCCATAGCGACAGACTAGGCCCAGCCCCATGTGTATTACAACCGACCGCATGCGTTTAGCAAAACAGTAGGTCTGCTAATGGTTTGCTCGCTACATTGTACGACACATATCCCCATGTGCTGGATTCTGGACCAACGGTGAGATAAGGGGGTGCCTAGGCCCCCGGATGTTAAAAATCCACTCTCTGATTCCCTTCTCCTAGCAGTATAGGCCATAAAAGAGCTCGAGAGGAGCTCCAAAAACGGGATCATGTGCCCGAACGCCAACAACGGGAACACCACCACCTCCAGCCCGCCACCGGCGCTGCTGCCATTTCCATCTGGAGACAGGACTTTCAACAATCGGGGTGCTCCTACACCCTCTATAAATAGTAAATTAAAAAATCAGAAACTTTGGGGGATCAAATTCTTATAAAGTTTCAGCCACAAGTAACATTCGAGTAGACCTCACCTAAACAACGAAATCAGTGTTCAAAGTATATATGCACTTTTGAGCAGTGAATTCTTTTGTAGGGCTCCTCGAATGTTATTTGTGGCTGAAATTTCACGAGAACGTCAAAAGTTTGATCATCTTTGATCCCCCATAGTTTCAGTTTTTTGTTAATTTACTGTTCATAAGGGTGTAGGGGTTGTAGAAGGATAGATAGGGAGATTGGCGGAATTGGTCATGTATTGCTTGAGCCTTGTGGGCATATATATAGGAGTACAAGACAAGTTAGAACAAATCCTAGTCTATCATATATTTTCTAAATAATCACGATACTCAACATCCCCCGCAATCACAACGTTAGCGGCGCAAACGGTGAGACTGGAGAAGAATCCGAACGTAACTCGACGGACAACCTCCCACATAGTCGAATAGTCGATGCATCGCGAAAATTGTGGCTGGAGTGGAAACCGACGAGGTTGCTCAAGCATGGCGGCAACACTTTGTGTCGATGTCGATGTAGCCGAGAGCATAGGATGGTGTAGTCGTGGCCGAGGTAGTCGTGCGAGGGACGCTGTGGTCGATGTTGAGTTGGGGTGGCCGGTTTCGAGGTAGTCACCAGGGAGCCGCGGGTGCAGGGAGGCGTCGAGTTAGTCATGGACACAGTAGTGTCGAGGTAGTGGTGTGCCCAGATGAAGACGGTGTCGGCGAGGCATCGTGAAGGGTTTGCCAAGCCTGAGGACACGTCATGGATGAAGGCACGCGTCGGTGTTGCCAGCATCGGGCATGCGTAGACGGACGAAGTCGATGCTGACGAAGCATCGCACTAGGCTTGCCAGGCCCGGAGACACATCATGGACGAAGGCATCGTTGGTGTTGCTAGCAACGGGCATGCGTGATGGGGACCTGCACGAGCTGTATGCCATGTGGGAGGGCCCAACAGAGAAGGACTCGAAGATGGTCGCGGCGCCAGTCGACGCGGGGTAGAAGGTGAAGATGTCAACCACACGGTTGTCGGAGTGGATGAAGTGGTCAAGGAAGATGACAGTAACGCTGGCAATGTGCTGGTGCTGGACGAAGATGAAGAGATGGACGGTGGCGGCTACGGTGGTAGCAGAGGTGACAGCGGCCTTAGGAGACAACAACAATGGCTAGGTTAGGAGCACGGCCGCAGTGCTCAAAGTATGCGGGGAACCTAACAGTGTGACGAAGACTAGGTGCAGGCGACGGCGTTCCCGTGCCTAGGGAGGCGGTACGGTGCATAACATGTAGAGCTCAATGTTTGGAGACGGCGGAGTGCACCGCGGGCCACAGCTCTACGACCCTAAGGGGCGACGACTGGTAAGAACTCAGGGCAGCGGCGGGGACCGCGTGCTGTGGCGCTACAACCCACAAAGGCGGCGCAGCAGCAGCGCATGGGTCGGTGCAACCATGGGGACGGCCTCGGGCCAGCGGCGTGGACCACATGCCGTGGAGCTACGACCAGAAGGGGCGACGCTGTAGCGGCGTGCGAGGCGGTGCAGTCGCGCGAAGAACCATGGGGCGGCGGCGCTGCCGCCCGATGAGGCGACGCAGCTGCAGCCCATTGCTCGATCAGTGGAGGAGCAACCTGAACTCAGGGACAATCTTCACGGGACCTGCGGAGGCATGCGCAACCGGCGGGCGGGTGATCAGTCCGATCGCGCGCGAGGTTGGTACCTCTTGAGCATGCGTTGGTTTTTCCCTTGAAGAGGAAAGGATGATGCAGCAAAGTAGCGTAAGTATTTCCCTCAGTTTTTGAGAACCAAGGTATCAATCCAGTAGGAGGCCACACGCAAGTCCCTCGCACCTACACAAACAAATAAGAACCTTGCAACCAACGCGATAAAGGGGTTGTCAATCCCTTCACGGCCACTTGCAAAAGTGAGATCTGATAGAGATGATAAGATAATATTTTTGTTATTTTTATGAAAAAGAGTAAAAGTAAACATTGCAAAATAAAAGTAGATCGGAAACGTATATGATGGAAAATAGACCCGAGGGCCATAAGTTTCACTAGTGGCTTCTCTCAAGAGAGCATAACTATTACGGTGGGTGAACAAATTACTGTCGAGCAATTGATAGAATTGAGCATAGTTATGAGAATATCTAGGTATGATCATGTATATAGGCATCACGTCCGTGACAAGTAGACCGACTCCTGCCTGCATCTACTACTATTACTCCATACATCGACCGCTATCCAGCATGCGTCTAGAGTATTAAGTTCATAAGAACGGAGTAATGCTTTAAGCAAGATGACATGATGTAGAGGGATAAACTCATGCAATATGATATAAACCCCATTTTGTTATCCTCGATGGCAACAATACAATACGTGTCGTTTCCCCTACTGTCACTGGGATCGAGCACCGCAAGATTGAACCCAATGCTAAGCACTTCTCCCATTGCAAGAAAGATCAATCTAGTAGGCCAAACCAAACTGATAATTCGAAGAGACTTGCAAAGATAACCAATCATACATAAAACAATTAAGAGAAGATTCAAATATTGTTCATAGATAATCTGGATCATAAACCCACAATTCATCGGATCTCGACAAACACACCGCAAAACAAGATTACATTGAATAGATCTCCAAGAAGATCGAGGAGAACTTTGTATTGAGATCCAAAGAGAGAAAAGAAGCCATCTAGCTAATAATTATGGACCCGAAGGTCTGAGGTAAACTACTCACACATCATCGGAGAGCCTAGGGTGTTGATGTAGAAGCCCTCCGTGATCAATGCCCCCTCCGGCGGAGCACCGGAAAAGGCCCCAAGATGGGATCTCACGGGTACAGAAGGTTGCGGCGGTGGAATTAGGTTTTTGGCTCCTGTTCGGATGTTTCCAGGGTACGTAGGTATATATAGGAGGAAGAAGTAGGTCGGCAGAGCAACGAGGGGCCCACGAGGGTGGAGGGCGCGCCCCCCTGCCTCGTGGCTTCCTTGTTGGTTGCTTGACGTCCACTCCAAGTCCTCTGGATCACGTTTGTTCCAAAAATCACGTTCCCGAAGGTTTTATTCCGTTTGGACTCCTTTTGATATTCCTTTCCTTCGAGACACTGAAATAGGCAAAAAGCAGCAATTTGGGCTGGGCCTCCGGTTAATAGGTTAGTCCCAAAAATAATATAAAAGTGTATAATAAAGCCCATTGAACATCCAAAACAGATAATATAATAGCATGGAACAATCAAAAATTATAGATACGTTGGAGACGTATCAGAGGTCGGAGACGCCGCTTGGTGGAAGCGTAGTCCGAGCTGAAGCCGTCGATGATGGCTGTCATGGGATGACGTGCGGACGAGCATGTCAGCATTGGCACTCGGGCGGCCAATGTAGCAGCGGCACACGAGCGGCCAGGGCCGAGTAGCGAATGCAGCTCCGTGTGGAAGCGACTGTACATATGCGGTAGAGGCGGAAGGTGATGGAGGAGTCTCGTTCGGAGCAGGGCGGCGACGGTCGGTGCAGAGTGTCCGGGAGGGCAAACGCGCGGACGACGACCGTGATGGGCCTCCGCATTGCACGAGGTTGCCAGATCGGAGAAAAGATCGGGTAGTCGCACCGGTGACGGAGTAGAGGCGCGGGGGGTGGCGGCCGAGGCGGGCGACACAAACCGATCTTAGATCAGAAAAGCAAAAAGAAAACATCGATCAAATGACCGCCGCGAGAGAGAAAAACTCGGATCAGTTGACGGAAAAATGACTCTCTAGGGTAGCCGATCGACTCGACGACGGACGAACTCTCGGTACGGGCAGTGTGGCCCCCATGGCGATCATTGAGATCGATCGCACCGGGGGCGGTGCGGTGCAAAAGCAAAGATGGCGGCTAGGGTTGTGGATCGGGATTAGGCTGATACCATGTAGAAGGATAGAGAGGAAGATTGGTGAAATTGGCGATGTATTGTTTGAGCCCCGTGGACACACACACACACACACACACACACACACACACACACACACACATATATATAGGGATTGACTATTCGTCACCCTGGGTGAGGAATAGTTATTCTTCACCCCCCTATATTTTACCATCAGTGCACTGTAATTTTACGTTCCGTAAGTTTTATCTTATTTCTAACGTAAAAAGAGACCGTAAGAAAATATATCATCGCCGTAAAAAATATTTTATGCTATGTAAAATTACAAACGTAAAAACATAGTGTAAAATATACATAAACTCCAATTTTTCTTGTCTTATGACCTATAATTTTATTTTCTGATACCAAATTTTACGTAGTGAATCAATAGGAACGTAACTATTTGAATTCCAAATGTAATTTAATTATGAAGTGATCGTAAGATTACGTTGGGTGAAGAATAACTTATTCTGCACCCTGGGTGATGAATAGCATCACTATATATATATATATATATATAGATAATCTTGAAATAAAAGAAAAGATAGAACAAATCCTAGTCTGTATTATATGTTTCTTAAATAATCACGATACTTATCAGACATTTTTTTCGAAACTATCATGTTTCGTATAGCAAATTTGAAAACTATACGAGCTAATGCAGAAAAATCAATACTATGACCCCGTCGGCCTCTGGGAGCCAAAGAGCAGCTTTTCGGCCTGCAGTTGGCCCAGGAGGACTCTTCTGTCACTTGTTGGCCGAAGAGAGTTGCGGGTGGGCTGAAGACTGTCATTTCGGTCGGCGCTTGGCCGAAGAGGACTCTTCGGTCAGGTGTAGGCCGAAGAGTCCCTGGGCCCCAGCTTTTCACATCAATTGGAGGCCGAAGATGCATGGCTGTGCGCTTCTGCTTTTGCTAGGCTGAAATGCTTTATTTTATGAAATTTGACTTACAAATGTTGTACAACCATTGCCCGTCATATAGATATTGAAAAAATATACTTTCACACAACCATTTCCCTTCATGTTTTCGTGCCAACTCTTTCCCCCCATATGTTCCCGCCATAGTTTTTTGGCATCCTTTTCCCTCCATATGTTCCCGCCAACTCAATCCCACTGTTCTGTCCCGCCATTATTTCGCGCCAACTTTCCCTATACATGACAACAAATAAACATTAGTAATACTATTGCATGGTAAAAATAATTGAATGAATTGCATAATTTAAAAGTACCTCTCTCCGTGCCCAAACAGATCCCATAGTAGGCAAGTCGCCGATAGCAGGCACGTAAGACCCTGTCATGTCCTCCAACCCAAAAGGTCTATCAACGCTGACATAGGGTCGTCCAATAGGGAATCTCTCCAAATCCTTCCAAGATGTTGGTTCGTCTTCTATTGCATTCCTTAGTGTCTTCACGACCTTCAATATACTGCCATGTCTGTCATGAATAACACACACGTTTGGTCGATCCTTCACGATGGCAATTTTCACTTGCCAGAAGAACCACGCCCAGCTCGGAAAGTTCTCACCCTCCACAAATGCCATAGCAAGTGGGATGGTTTGATTGTTCCCGTCCACACCATCGGTAGTCAGGATTTGCCCTTTGTACTGACCAGTCAGGAATGTACCATCCACAAATATCACAAGAGGACAATGCCGGAAAGCTTCGATGCACATAGCAAAAGAGAAGAATACTCATTTCAACACCTTGAAATCTGGTATACTCGGCAACCTTGTGTGTTGTACGTTAACATAAGTGTCGGGATTCCTCTCCTTCAGTATGTCCAGGAGACGAACAACATTATCATATGAGCCGCGTCCCAAACCTTTCCTCCATAACCTTCTGCTTAGTCCTCCAAGCCTTCCCATAAGGAATATAATAATTCCATCTGAGCTTCACTGCTGTCTGGATGTTTTTTGCTTCCATATCTTTCTTATGCACTATCTCAGTATATATGAGTTGCGCAATGAGAGTTCAAGTCAGGTTTGGATGATTCACCAGAAGGTTTTCTCACACAATTATGTGGGACGACATCGGTGACAACCCAGTGGATGTTATACTTCGGCACGTGCCCGTGGACCTTCCCAGGACAACCTATTTCAACACACTTCATGGTATAGTTTGTTGGACTTGATATGTGTGTCCGGAAAACACTCTGCGTAGACATAGCCCACTTTATCACCGCATACTTTATTTTTTTCTTTGTATCAACCATAGCCCCTATCTGGACTTGGTTCATATTATACTGCCATGGAGTCTCATGGCCATCGTTGACCATAAGGCCGGTGAATATGTCCTGATCCCATGCAGGAGGAATCGGTACCACCACTTCATCCTCGGAATTTTCAGAATTCAGACCCTCCGTGAATCCATCCTCGTCATCTTCCTCCATCACCCTCTGCATTTCCTCCCCTTCCTCGTCCCCATTAGCAAAACCAGAACCAGCTAATATTATCGGCCGACTACTTTGCCCAGTATCCTGACCACAAACATTGTGTGGCACGTAGTCTGACTCTTTCTCGGGTTGGCTAGCATCCACATCCGATGGTTGTGACCCGGATAAATCAATCTCATTAGCCACTTGACTGCCTTGGCCGGGTTCATACCCCACGTGGAGTTGTATGGTATTCTCCTCCTTCGCCACTAGTTGCACTAAGGCATAAGGGTGGATTCTTCGGTCTCGGCAACAACTTAATAGGGTCAACCAATGCTGGCTCCTATCTATCGGCATCAACTCCCACTTGACATTTTTACAGGATTTGGTCCACAATGCATGAATATTGACGGAACATACTTCAGGATCCAGCCCAAAACTAGTAGTAAACCAGTATTTCTACTATCTAATGTCCAGTCTGTCCAGGTCTACAAGTGTCATGAAACCATTTTTAAACTCGCGAAGATCAACCCCCAACTCATTATATCGAACATTACCAGGGTCGTAGTAAATAGTCAAATTTACTGATTCAGACATTTCTCACCTGTCACACATTGCCTTCTTCTCATTAATCTCAACGAACAAAATTATTAACCGCTACACCAACTATCCGCTAAAATGCCACCTTGGACAAATTAACACTAGAAGTACGCAATATGACTTATCTACACTAACTAAACTGTACAACTCATAGAAAATTTGTGACAACATGGTTATACCTTCGACGCGTGTGTCCCGGGCTTCTTGCTCTCTCTTCAATTCAGCGGCACCGACCACCACCTCGCGAAGTACTTGCACCAACGGACAACACTACCGCCGCCCCGACGACGACCGGAGGTTCAACTCCGAAAACCACCCAAGCCCTGACCAAGATATCTATTTTACCGGCCTGACCGGTGTGAGCTCATCCATGCATTCTCTGCTTTGCTCCCTCCCTACCCTTTGCTTTTTCTGTGCTACTCTGCTCTCACCTGCAGCTAGCCATGGCAAGCTCGTCGATGGGCATAGTGAAGGGCACAGAGGTGGCCAAGCTGGACCATGTCTTGGTGCGGTGGTGCCGGTGTTCATCGCCAACATCCTCAGGGATTGGTTGAGTTCATGTCTTTTGTCATGCTTTGTTGCAGTATTCACTTTATAGTTGCTCATATATAATACTCCCCAGCTACTCCAGTGACAAATATTACGGTACAGAGGGAGTAGATGCGTAGATAATGCAATAAATTTGGCACTAGACTCTCACAGTAGAACTAAATGGCCACACCAGTTGACAGGTGATGTTTGGTGAACAACTGATGTCCTAGCCACACAAAACATTCCACTCGCTTCTCTTATATACATATCTACCAGCTTCCCCGTGTAGCAGTATCACATTTAGTTGCCACGGGAGAATGCCAAAGTATAGGGAGAGAGCAACCGTTATGGGCAAGGTGAATGGCACCGGCGGTCACATAGCATGATCTAGCAGGGGAATGGGATGCATTGGCAATTTCTTTTGAAGATAGGTATAAACGGAGAATCCATGGAAGAGCACCGGAACTTGCAAGTGAAGAAAACCTTGCGGCTCAATGTTGATAATTCCGTGCATTTCATCCTAGAGAGTTGAGCGGCTGTACGTTTCATCATCAGGCGACATTAGTTGGTCGAGCTAAGCATGAGCCCAGTCTTCCGATACTTGTAAAGTTCAAACAAAAATTCTATACATTGTCTCCATGTTATCCTAAACACAATAGCTAAATTTCAGTCGACTGCCTTTAGCTTTTGGGTCAATCAATTTTGAGAAAGGTTAAACACCACAATTCTGCAATTTCAACCCACCACAATTCTGAAGGCTATAACCAGCACTCTTTGATCGGATGAGTTGAAGAAGGAGCTCTCCATCTCTGCAGTAATAGGCAAACTTGTGAGTCGATTCATCTCCTTCCTCGCTGACAAGTACCGCCGCAGCTGATGCACACAGCCGGAAGAGAAGCAGCTGAAGAGGCTGCAGCAGCTGCTCCTGAGAGCCCGCACCGTCGTTGACGAGGCGGATGGCCGATACATCACCAACTCCAGGATGCTGGTGTTGGGGAACGTAGTAATTTCAAAAAAATTCCTACGCACACGCAAGATCATGGTGATGCATAGCAACGAGAGGGAGAGTGTTGTCCACGTACCCTCGTAGACCGAAAGCGGAAGCGTTATGAGAACGTGGTTGATGTCGTCGTACGTCTTCACGATCCGACCGATCCAAGTACCGAACGCACGGCACCTCCGAGTTCAGCACACGTTCAGCTCGGTGACGTCCCACGAACTCCGATCCAGCAGAGGTTCGAGGGAGAGTTCCGTCAGCATGACAGCGTGATGACGGTGATGATGATGCTACCAACGCAGGGCTTCGCCTAAGCACCACTACGATATGACCGAGGTGGATTATGGTGGAGGAGGGCACCGCACACGGCTAAAAGATCAACTAATCAACTTCTATATCCATGGGGTGC
This sequence comes from Triticum aestivum, assembly GCF_018294505.1. Taxonomy (NCBI): domain Eukaryota; kingdom Viridiplantae; phylum Streptophyta; class Magnoliopsida; order Poales; family Poaceae; genus Triticum; species Triticum aestivum. Next base: position 418,722,054 of record NC_057796.1, read on the forward strand.
CCCCTCCCCCGTATATAAAGGAGTGGAGGAGGGGGAGGGCCGGCCCTCCTATGGCGCGCCCTGGAGGAGTCCTACTCCCAGCAGGAGTAGGATTCCCCCCCTTCCAAGTAGTAGGAGTAGGAGAGAAGGAAGGGGAAGAGAGAAGAGAAGGAAGGAGGGGGCGCCGCCCCTCCCCCTAGTCCAATTCGGACTAGGCCTTGGGGGGGCCTGCCTCTCTCTCTCTCCCCCTAAAGCCCAATAAGGCCCATATACTCCCCGGCGAATTCCCGTAACTCTCGGTACTCCGATAAATACCCGAACCACTCAGAACCTTTCTGATGTCCGAATATAGCCTTCCAATATATCTATCTTTACGTCTCGAACATTTCGAGACTCCTCGTCATGTCCGTGATCTCATCCGGGACTCCGAACTACCTTTGGTACATCAAAACACATAAACTCATAATACCGATCGTCACCGAACGTTAAGCGTGCGGACCCTACGGGTTCGATAACTATGTAGACATGACCAAGACACGTCTCCGGTCAATAACCAATAGCGGAACCTGGATGCTCATATTGCCTCCTACATATTCTACGAAGATCTTTATCGGTCAAACCGCATAACAACATACGTTGTTCCCTTTGTCGTCGGTATGTTACTTGCCCGAGATTCGATCGTCGGTATCCCAATATCTAGTTCAATCTCGTTACCGGCAAGTCTCTTTACTCGGTTTGTAATACATCATCCCGCAACTAACTCATTAGTTGCATTGCTTGCAAGGCTTATAGTGATGTGTATTACCGAGAGAGCCCAGAGATACCTCTCTGACAATCGGAGTGACAAATCCTAATCTCGATCTATGCCAACTCAACAAGTACCATCGGAGACACCTGTAGAGCACCTTTATAATCACCCAGTTACGTTGTGACGTTTGGTAGCACACAATGTGTTCCTCCGGTATTCGGGAGTTGCATAATCTCATAGTCATAGGAACATGTATAAGTCATGAAGAAAGCAATAGCAATATACTAAACGATCAAATGTTAAGCTAACGGAATGGGTCAAGTCAATCACATCATTCTCTAATGATGTGATCCCGTTAATCAAATGACAACTCATGTCTATGGCTAGGAAACTTAACCATCTTTGATTCAACGAGCTAGTCAAGTAGAGGCATACTAGTGACGCTTAGTTTGTCTATGTATTCACACATGTACTAAGTTTCCGGTTAATACAATTCTAGCATGAATAATAAACATTTATCATGATATAAGGAAATATAAATAACAACTTTATAATTGCCTCTAGGGCATATTTCCTTCAGTCTCCCACTTGCACTAGAGTCAATAATCTAGTTCACATCGTCATGTGATTTAACACCAATAGTTCACATCTTTATGTGATTAGTTCACATCTCCATGTGACTAACACCCAAAGGGTTTACTAGAGTCAATAATCTAGTTCACATTGCTATGTGATTACCACCCAAAGAGTGACCATGTTTTGCTTGTGAGAGAAATTTAGTCAATGGGTCTGCCAAATTCAGATCCATATGTATTTTGCAATCTATGTCTACAATGCTCTGCACGGAGCTACTTTAGCTAATTGCTCCCACTTTCAATATGTATCCAGATTGAGAGTTATAGTCATCTGGATGAGTGTCAAAACTTGCATTGACGTAACCCTTTACGACGAACCTTTTGTCACCTCCATAATCGAGAAACATATCCTTATTCCACTAAGGATAATTTTGACCGCTGTCCAGTGATCTACTCCTAGATCACTATTGTACTCCCTTGCCAAACACAGTGCAGGGTATACAATAGGTCTGGTACACAGCATGGCATACTTTTATAGAACCTATGGCTGAGGCATAGGGAATGACTTTCATTCTCTTCCTACATTTTGCCGTGGTCGGGTTTTGAGTCTTACTCAACTTCACGCCTTACAACACAAGCAAGAACTCATTCTTTGACAGTTCCATTTTGAACTACTTCAAAAATTTGTCAAGGTATGTACTCATTGAAAAAACTTTATCAAGCGTCTTGATCTATCTCTACAAATCTTGATGCTTAATATGTAAGCAGCTTCATCGAGGTCTTTCATTGAAAAACTCCTTTCAAACACTCCTTTATGCTTTCCAGAAAATTCTACATCATTTCCGATCAACAATATGTCATTGACATATACTTATCAGAAATGCTATAGTGCTCCCACTCACTTTCTTGTAAATACAGGCTTCACCGCAAGTCTATATAAAACTATATGCTTTGATCAACTCATCAAAGCATATATTCCAACTCTGAGATGCTTGCACCAGTCCATAGATGGATCGCTGGAGCTTGCACATTTTGTTAGCACCTTTAGGATCGACAAAACCTTCTGGTTGCATCATATACAACTCTTATTTAAGAAATCCATTAAGGAATGTAGTTTTGACATCCATTTGCCATATTTCATAAAATGTGGCAATTTGCTAACATGATTCGGACAGACTTAAGCATCGCTACGAGTGAGAAAATCTCATCGTAGTCAACAGCTTGAACTTTGTCAAAGCCTTTTTTTAACAAGTCTAGCTTTGTAGATAGTAACACTACTATCAGTGTCCGTCTTCCTCTTGAAGATCCATTTATTTTCTATGGCTTGCCGATCATCGGGAAAGTCGACCAAAGTCCACACTTTGTTCTCATACATGGATCCCATCTCATATTTCATGGCCTCTAGCCATTTTGCGGAATCTGGGCTCATCATCGCATCCTCATAGTTCGTAGGTTCGTCATGGTCAAGTAACATGACCTCCAGAACAGGATTACCGTACCACTCTGGTGCGGATCTTACTCTGGTTAACCTACAAAGTTCAGTAGTAATTTGATCTGAAGTTACATGATCATCATCATTAGCTTCCTCACTAATTGGTGTAGGAGTCACAAGAACAGATTTCTGTGATGAACTACTTTCCAACAAGGGAGCAGGTACAGTTACCTCATCAAGTTCTACTTTCCTCCCACTCACTTCTTTCGAGAGAAACTCCTTCTCTAGAAAGGATCCATTCTTAGCAACGAATGTCTTGCCTTCGGATCTGTGATAGAAGGTGTACCCAACTGTCACCTTTGGGTCTCCCATGAAGACACATTTCTCCGATTTGGGTTTGAGCTTATTAGGATGAAACTTTTTCACATAAGCATCGCAACCCCAAACTTTAAGAAACGACAATTTTTGGTTTCTTGCCAAACCACAGTTAATATGGTGTCGTCTCAATGGATTTAGATGGTGCCCTATTTAACGTGAATGCAGCTGTCTCTAATGCATAACCCCAAAACGATAGTGGTAAATCATTAAGAGACATCATAGATTGCACTATATCCAATAAAGTACGGTTATGACGTTCGGACACGCCATTACGTTGTGGTGTTCCAGGTGGCATGAGTTTGTGAAACTATTCCACATTGTTTTAATTGAAGACAAAACTCGTAACTCAAATATTCGCCTCTGCGATCAGATCGTAGAAACTTTATTTTCTTGTTGCGATGATTTTCTACTTCACTCTGAAATTCTTTGAACTTTTCAAATGTTTCAGACTTATGTTTCTTCAAGTAGATATACCCATATCTGCTCAAATCATCTGTGAAGGTCAGAAAATAACGATACCCGCCGCGAGCCTCAACACTCACCGGACCTCATACATCAGTATGTATTATATCCAATAAGTCAGTTGCTCGCTCCTTCGTTCCGGAGAACGGAGTCTTAGTCATCTTTGCCCATGAGGCATGGTTCGCAAGCATCAGCTGATTCATAATCAAGTGATTCCGAAAGCCCATCAACATGGATTTTCTTCATGCGCTTTACACCAATATGATCTAAACGGTAGTGCCACAAATAAGTTGCACTATCATTATTAACTTTGCATCTTCTGGCTTCAATATTATGAATATGTGTATCACTACGATCGAGATCCAACAAACCATTTTCATTGGGTGTATAACCATAGAAGGTTTTATTCATGTAAATAGAATAACAACTATTCTCTAACTTAAATGAATAACCGTTTTGCAATAAACATGATCAAATCATATTCTTGCTCAACGCAAACACCAAATAACAGTTATTAGGTTCAACACTAATCCCGAAAGTATAGGGAGTGTGCGATGATGATCATATCAATCTTGGAACCACTTCCAACACACATCGTCACTTCAACCTTAACTAGTCTCTGTTCATTCTGTAACTCCCGTTTCGAGTTACTAATCTTAACAACTGAACTAGTATCAAATACCGAGGGGTTGCTATAAACACTAGTAAAGTACACATCAATAACATGTATCACTACTGGAATTAGCTTATTTGCCGTCTGCCAGTTCTTTGCCGTCTGCTGGCTGACGGCAAAGAAGGTCTTTGCCGTCCGCTTCAGGAAAACGGACGGCAACGAACTGGCTGATGGCAAAGAAGGTCTTTGCATCAGCCAATTCTTTGCTGTCCGCTAGCGGACGGCAAAGAGAGAGGTGGCCCCCGCTAACGAGCTGATCATAAAAAACTTAACGGGCCCCCTTCTTTGCCGTCTGCCAGCAGACGGCAAAGAGAAAAAAAGCGGACGGCAAAGGTGGGGCGGACGGCAAAGAGCTAACCTAACTAACGGCCGAGCCCCACCCCGCCCCTCCATCTCTCTGTTTCTGTCTCCTCCCCGACAACCACCGCCACCTGCCGCCGCCCCCAGCACCCGCCGCCACCCCCTTGCCCCGCCACCCGCCCACCCATTGCCCCTCGCTCCGTCGCCACGACCACCCGCCGCCCCCTTGCCCCACCACCCGCCGCCGCCCCCTTGCCCCGTCGCCCCCTTGCCCCGTCGCCCCGTCGCCCCGCCTCCCGAACGGCCCACAGCCGCGGCGCCCCGCTGCCCCACCGCCCGAACAGCCCACCGCCGCGGCGCCCCACCGCCCCCACCACCTGCCCAGCGCCCCGACGCCACCGTCGCCCCAGCGCCACCGCCCCGAAGCCCTGCGGCCCCCATCGCCACCGCCACCCTGCCGCTGCGAAGCCCCGGCCAACGCCATCTCCAGTGAGTTTTTTTTTCTGTTTTCTCTTTTTTGCTGTTTAATTGTTAGATTAGACTAGATATGTGTTAGTGTTAGATTTAGTGCTAGATTATATTAGATTAGACTAGTGCATGGGTTTTAGTTAATTAGTTATATAATTATAAGAAGTAGAAAAAAGTTGAAAAAAGAAGAAGAAGAAGAAGAAGAAAAGAAGAATATGTAGAAGGGGGAAGAAGAAGAAGAGGAGGAGGAGGAGAAGAAGAAGAAGAAGAAGAAGAAGAAGAAAAAGAGGAGAAGATGAGAAGAAGAGGAAAAAGGAAAATAAGGAAGAAATAAAAGAAGAAGAAGAGAAGGAAAAAAGAAAAAGAAGAAAGGAAAGAAGAAGAAGAATAAGAAGAGAAGGAAATAAGAAGAAGGAGAGAAGGAAACACCCCGACCCCGTGACCCCCTGACCCCGACACCCCGACCCCGACACCACACCCCGACACCCCGACCCCCTGACCCCGACACCACACCCCGACACCCCGACCCCCTGACCCCGACACCCCGACCCCGACACCACACCCCGACACCCCGACCCCGACACCACACCCCGACCCCGAAACAGCACCCCGACCCCGACACGGCACCCCGACACCGACACGACACCCCGACCCCCGACACCCAGACCCCGAAACAGCACCCCGACCCCGACACGGCACCCCGACCCCGACACGCCACCCCGACACCCCGGCACGACACCCCGACCCCGACCCCCGACAACCTGACATCATATATTTTTCGATTTTGTTATGAGAAACATCATATATAATTGTGTTGATTGGGTAGATTTAAACATCATATATATTTTTTGATTTTGTTATGAAAAACATCATATATTATTATTCATGTCGGTATTTTTTATGTTGTACTAATTTCGTTTACTCTTTGTCATGGCAGGTGTTGAAAGATGGTGGGCGCTGGTCGGGAGCGCTCCGAGGCCCCTTCATCGTCGGCGCGTGGTGGGAGGTCTTCCATTCCACACGCACCTCTCCGCCGAGCGTTGCTGGACAGTATGGCGACACCGCCGGGCCCTTCTTCATCGACAGCGGTGCCCAGCAGGGGACGAGGTAAGGGAGGGAAGAAGAGAGGAGCACATGGTCATGGGAGAGGAGGTAGGGTGACTGCTAGGGCGCCTTCCTCGCCGCCACCCCCAGCTGTTTCACCCGAGCACGTGACTCCTAGGGTGGACTCGTCCGAGGAGGAGGCTACACGGACTCCGGTCCACGAGCCTTCGGCCCATGAGCCTCGGGTCGATGGGCCTTCGGCCCACGAGCCTTCGGCCCACAAGACCCCGGAGGAGCACATGTCTGGATGGGGTACCTGGCCGGATGAGCCTAAGGGGCCGAGTGGCTATGCTGATGATGGTGGGGAGCCGACTGATATTGAGGAGGAGGGGGGCACCGTCTACCAGCGTGGTTGTACACGGCTCCCGTCCGTGCCGGCGACCCGCGAGCAGAGGTGGTTGATTTACCCTGATGGGGAGAGGTAAGTGCATTTAATCTTTTTGTACCTTCTGCATTCGCGTTTCTTCAAATATCTAATGCGTTGGCCTTGTCATGCTGTAGGGGTTGGGACCACCATCATAGTGTCCGCCGGCCCAACTCCGTCCTTGGAGTGCTTTGCCGGCAAAACTTCCCGGGGTTTGTCACGTTGCCTGGTGAGGGCGGCTTCCAGAGCTTGGATTGAGCTGGGAGCACTACTTGGCTGCCCCGGCCCCGACGGGTGAGATTATCGACAGTGTCTTGTGCGACACGAGGGCAGACGTGGTGATCAGAAAGTTCTGGGTAATTTCTCCTTTACACATTTAAAAATCTTCAACTAGCTAGTTATTAATTGTACTAATCAATATTGTCTCATTTGATTGCAGACATTCTACAGGTGTGAGGAGGGATACAAGGAGGAGGCGGCAAATGTTATCGAGAACGTCTGCAAGCGCCTACTACAGAACTTATGGCACGAGGCTCGGGTGCAGGCTGTTCGAGACTACTACGCCTTGCGTGGTATCAAGAAGCCCAAGCCGGCGTGCCGCGATAAGTTCCTAAGTAAGGAGCAGTACATGAAGGTAATTCTTAAGGCCTTGTACTTACTTCCTTCATTTAGTAATTCATAGCCATAGCGCTCAAGTTTCTATTTGCTAACTTAGGCGCCTCCGAGATTGTCGGGTGGTTGGTGCGACATATGCCAACGGGTGGCTTATCATTGTGGGTGCCAATAAGACATCGCCGGTGCCTGGAAACGGGATGAGGCGAAGACATGCACGCCGGCGGATCTTACCCAGGTTCAGGGCTCTCCGAGGAGATAACACCCCTAGTCCTGCTCTACGGGGTCTCCGCATGATCACTAGATCAGGAAAGGTAGCTACAATCGCTCCTAGAGCTGTTGGGTTCAAGGGAGAAGAAGAGCAGGGCTAGCTCTCACTTCTCTCTATCTATGGTGTGTGTGCTATGCTCAGAAGCCAACCCTTTGCATGGGTGCCCCGGGGGGTTTATATAGGCCTACCCCCCAGGGGTACAATTGTAATCCGGCTGGGCTCTGGTCCCAGCCGTCAGTGTCTACGCTCGCCGGCTTCTCCGCCGGCTATTGGGGCCCGCCGACTAGTGGGTCCCACCGGCTGCCGGCCTCTTGGTCGACAGGCCGGCCCCACCGCCTAGGATCTTGTCGGCGGCTGCTTACTGTAGCCTCGCTCCTGATGACGAGGGCTTCGTTGAGGTAATCGTGGCTACAGTGGGCCGCCTCGAGGGCCCTTACTGTAGCCTTACCTCGTCTTGTCTCCTTAATGTGGCGCATGCTTCGAGGGAGGGGGTAGCCGACTTCTGGGGGCCGGCTACGCCCTTGGCCGACTGGGGGAGGCCGGGCCGCCTCCGCGCCTCTCTCTGGCCGAAGGGACCCGTCGCCCGTGGGCCGTACCGGCGTCTGCCGTGGGTGACGTCGAGGCTAGCATGGCTACAGTGCCGAGCCGGACGGGGGATGGCCGTCCCGTACGGCGTCCTGTGGCCATGCCTGCCTCGGGCTTCAGGGGTAGTGGGCCGCACTGTGGCCACACCCCGTCTTGTCACCGTTATGTGGGTGTAGTCTTGGTGGTTGCGTTCTTGGCCGGATTCTTGGAGTCGGTGCCCTTCGAGGCCGGCTTCCTGGAGTCGGCCACCCCGCGGTTATCCTGGGGAGGGAGGTTGCTGAGGCTGGGCCGCCTTCCGTGAGTCGGCTTCAAAGGTAGCCGGCCAGGGAAGGGGGTCCAATGCTTGGAGTGCTTGAAGGCCCAAAGGCCTGATAATTTTTTGGAAGAGCCAGGGGCAGTCGGCTAGGCTACCCGTGGCCATTTCCTCTGACAATAGTCCCCGAAGCTGATTGGGCTTCGAGGTTGGGTAGGAGTCGAGAAGCTCGATCAGCTTCCTATCTTGGCGAGTCGGCAGCTGGGAGCTGGCTTTGGTTAGGCGCGCCGCCTTGGTCGAAAACTCCGGAGTCGGAGGGTGGGAGCTCGCCAGTGCGTGCACCGGGCCACGGGCCGGCCACTTGCCGTCTGCGAACCACGTGGCCTCTCTCGGCCAGAAAGCCTGCCAGCCCACGCGCGCGACGGGACGTCGCCGCAGGGCGGGGGCCCGCCACGTCCACGCCCGGGCCCAGGCGCGGATTTTCTGCAGCCCGAAACCGCCCGCACGTCTCCTTGCGGCAGTTTCGGCACGCCTTTAGGGCGTAATAATCGCGAGGCGTGGGGGGAGAGGGTGCAGTTAATCCCACGTCTCACCCCACGTCCTGCCTTCCCGGCCTCGCCTCGTGAAGCTATAAGTAGGGGGAGAGGGAGGGCGGCAGGCTCTCGCACGCTCCTCCTCCTTCCACCATCTTCTTTCTCTTGCCGTTTCTTGCGACAGCGCCTCGCCGCCGCACTCTTCCACCGTACGTTCCTCCGCCGCCGCGCTCGTTTTCGCCATGCCTCCCGCCACGGAGCAGTATGGCGGGGATTGGGATGGCTCCAACATCCACGAGGATCACGTCGAGTTCCTCCGCAACACGCGGCGGCTGCCCAGCGCGGACAAGGTGGAGGTACGTCTTGCGCCGGCGAAGGAAATTACGCCGGAGCCGCGGGAGGGCGAGCGGGTGGTCTTCCACTCGCATTTCTTGCGCGGCATCCGCCTGCCAGTGAGCGCCTTCTTCCGCTCCTGGCTCGAGTTCTACCAGCTCCAGCCGCACCACCTCACCCCAAACGCGGTGGTGCTCCTGTCTGCCTTCGTCACCCTGTGCGAAGGCTACCTCGGCGTCCTCCCTACTCTCGAGCTCTTGGGGGATTTCTTCCAGTCCAAGCTGGGCACGCGCATGTAGGGCGTGCCGGCTCAGACTGGCGCCTTCATCGCGTCGCGGAGGTCGGTCGCCGACAACCCCTTCCCCGTCATCACGCTGATCCAGTCGGTGAAGAAGTGGCAAAAGTCGTACTTCTACGTGCGGAACATCGCCCCACGGGGCGACTACATCAACTTGCCGGCTTACGTAGCCGGCCCACCGGCGGGCAGGCGGCCCCAGTGGTCCTTCCGGGCCGTGACTCTGACGCCGGACGGGTCCGTAGCCGTCGCCCGAGTGCGAGTGCTGACCCAGTTGAAGGGCTTGACGGGGCCCGACCTACTGGCCGCCTTCGTCACGCGCCGGGTACTTCCGCTCCAGAGCCGTCCTCATCTGATCTGTCAGATGAGCGGCCAGCTCGATCCGAGCCGGATGTGCACCAAGGACATGCCGCACGAGGAGGTCGCCTATATGGTGAACTACCTCGCGAACTGCAAACTCTCCGAAGAGTGGCAGTTCGGCAAGGAGCCATACAGCCGAGCCAATCCACCGCCCACGGTATGCTCTCCTTGTCTCTTCTTTTTTCTCTTAACTTTGTTGCCGAGTTCCTCTTGGCCGACTCTAACTTAGTCGGCTTGTTTTCGACAGAGCCCTCTTCTTCGGCCGGCCGGCGGGTCAGACGCGGAGCGTCAATTCGTCCCCGACCGGTGAGCACGATCTGGAGGACCCTGACTTGGGGGCGGCCGCTATGGACGACAACATCGAGCCGGGTGGTGGCCAAGCCGGCGGCGAAGCAGGCGGCTCCGGGCATGGAGTCACCTTCGACGACTAGCCTGACGATGATGAGGCCGAAGTCGCCCCGCGCCGCCGGCCGGCATCTGGACGCGGCGCGGGTTCCTCCGCTGCACCGCCTGCTCGGGGCGGAGGGCAGAAGCGTCGCGCCGCCCAGGGTTTGTTCGGCAGTCGGACGAAGAAACCCAGGGGCGGGGCGACAGCAACCAGGCGGGAGGAGGCGGCCGCGAAGGCGGCTCGCTTCCGCAAGACGGTGAAGCAACCTCAGACTGTGTCGGCGTAAGTTCACATTCTTTCGTATGCTCTTTTTTCTTTCTTTTCTCTGGTGGTTCCTGAACTCTTGTCTTTTTCTCCAAACGACCAGAGCTCCGTTGTCGCTTGAGCGGGCGGCTGCCGCCTCCGTCGTCGAGTCGCCGAGGGGGTCTGGGAGCACCACTCGCCGCGTGGACCCCCGTGCCGACCTTCAGGAAGCGACAGAACGGAATGCGCGGGAGGAGCGGGAGGCCCGAGAGGCGGAGGCACGGAAGGCGGCCGCCACCCAGGCGGCGTGGGAGGAGGAGGCGGCGAAGGCGCTCGCCGACGCCGCAGCCAAGGCCCAGGCGGAGGCTGTAGCTGCGGCGGCGGCGGAGGAGGTCTTGATGGTCACCCCGCTGCGCGTCGTAGCGCCTGGGGCCATGGAGCCCTCGCCAGGAGGAGCCAGCGGCGACCAGCCAGGGCTGGAGAGGGACGACGACGTTGTCGTCCTGGAGAGGGCGCCGGTGCCGACCCCGCCAACTGGGGCGGCTCAAGGCGGCCGGCCTGATCTGTCGCCTGCACAGTCGGCGGGGCCGAGCCGGCCGCGAGGACTGAGATGACGGTCCGGATGCCGCCGAGCCGGCGCGCGGGGAAGGCTGTGTCAGAGCCACAGAAGGCCGCGTCGGAGCCGCAGCCGGCCGTGGGCTCCAGCTCGTCGGCCCAGGACGTGGGGGTGGCCAGTGCTACCTCGGGGTGGACGCCAGGCGGAGGGACGGCCGTGATGAACGTGGCCGTGCAGGACGTCCGGACCCGGCTCCAGGACCAGGCTACGGCGCTGAGGCAGTTCACCGATGAGTTCCTTGCGACGCGGGCGGCCATCCGGGTTAGTCTTCCCATCTTGCTTCTTCTTGATCTTAATTCCTTCCGTGGGGGCGCGTCAGCGCACCCACTGGGTGTAGTCCCCGAGTTCCGAGTCGGCTGCTGAGCAGGCGGCTTGGAACTTCTTAGTGGATTTGTCTTTGCTATTCTTGTTCTTACTTCGATCTTCTGTCTATCTTGCAGGACTACCACAATCTTCGTGCGGCCGCCTTCAACTCCCAGGCTCGGAAGCTGACTCAGAAGACCGCCGACCTTACTGAGAGCCGGGGTACGTGCTTTGTTCTTTATCTCATGTGGGGGCGCGTCAGCGCACCCACTGGGTGTAGTCCCCGAGATTCAGGCCGACTGCTGAGCAGTCGGGTCAGATCTTCCTTGACGACTTCCTCTTACTGTTCTTTCTTTTTCTGCCGTCTCTGCAGCGGCCAACGCCGGTCTAAGGGCACAGCTAGGAGAGTCTCAGACCGCCCTTCATGCCAAGGATGCCGAGCTCGCCGCCTTGGTGCAGGAGCGCGACCGCCTGGCCAAGAAGTTGGCCGACCAGGAGGAAGGCCACAAGGCGGCTCTGAAGGCAGTGCAGGACCGCGAAGCCGCCCTCCAGGCCGAGTACGAGACGGAGGCCGCTGGCTGGGCTGAAGCGAGGCAAACTCTGATCTCTGGCTATGGTCAGATCGAAGATCTGGTTGACGGTAAGCCGCCTACCTCTTCGTCCTTTCTTGCCGTCTGCCGCTTTTGGCTCGTTTTCTGACTGGGTGCTCTTCTCTTCTTTTCTTCTTCTTTCTTGCATAGAATATTTCCCTGGCTATTCTACCGCCGACAACCAGACCATCGAGGCCCGCCACCAAGCGCGAAGGCAGGCTGGCTTCGAGATCTCGCCAACCGTCGGCCTTTCGCTGGAGGAGCAGCTCTTGGCGATCCAGGCCCGCATCCAGCCGGCTGACCGACTGCTCCGCCGGCTTCAGCGTGCCGGGGCGCAAGTGTTGGCCGCCCTCTGGCCCGGCCAAGTGGTTCCTCGCACCCCCAGTCGGACTGCCGACTGGCTGGAGGTGGCAGTCGGCCGCTTCGAAGCCTGGAAGGCCTCGGCGGCTTGCTCCGGCGCCAGGCGGGCGCTGGAGTTCATCAAGGCCTGGTATCCCGGCCTGAGCCTGGATCAGCTGGCTACCTGGCGGCAGCAAGCCGACACGGAGCTGGAGCCGGCGCGGCCGGCTATCATCCGGCGGGCTTCGGCGATCGCCGACTACACCGACACCGGCGTCTTCGCCCCCGAGGTAGATGACAACGGTGTCGCCCAGCCGGAGGAGTGGTTCGGGCTGAACCCGGCGGACGGTGAAGACTCGGCGGAGGAGATTGACTCCAGCGACGAGGGCGAAGAGGAGGAGGAGGAAGGTGAAGACGCCGAGCCGGCTGGTGGAGCAGCCGACCAGCCTCAGCCTGACCGCGCCTCCAGCACTACGTCATGCACGAGTGCGTCGCCTGCCACTAGTGGTGACCAGGCCGAGACCCGCTAGGCGGCCACTCCTTCAGCCGGCGAGGCCGTCTCCACCGACCAGCTCGGCTTCCACGCTGCGCCCTAGTCTGCCATCTTTTGTTTTCCTGTTTTGTTACTTTTTGGAACAATACTCTGTTAAGTCTGCACAATTCCACCCACTGGGGGTGTATTCGAACCATGTTGATTGTCAGCCTATTGGGGGCCTTTATATGTATATATAACTTATGCATGCATTTGGCTTTTCCTCGTACTTTGCTTTTTATCCTTCTGCTATTTCCTTTGCCGCCCTCCCTTGGTTGCCGCCTCCCCAGTCAGACAGTTGCTCTGCAATCTGTAGCTGGAGTGCTTGGCCAATTGAGGGGGGAAGTACTCTAGCTTTGTTGGACTAAAGCTAAGTGTTTAGGAATCCGGCCAGCCGGCTGTTCTGACAGCCGGCAGGCGTGTTTGGAGGCCGTCTTTTTGCTATATAAGTTCGTTGTTCCTTAGCCGTTTTTCATGTGGGCATCCTTTCTGCCTTGCCTCTTGCTAGTAGGACAGTCGGTTCTTCGAGCTGCGGCTTTCAACAAGAGAGGACTCGGGAGCCGGCACACTACTTGTCTGACTTCAGGTAGAACTTTTAATATAGCTCAAGGCGGCCAGTCCCCGGGCCGACTAGTCGAACCCGGTGCCAGACAAGAAATCAAATGTAATAATACATTCATGGATATGACACTCGTCATTCATAGATAGATAAAGGCAGTCCCCGAGTACTGTTCGGGGGGCCTGTTGGTTCGTGCTTAATAAAAAAGGGTAGCATGATACATACTGCTTTCAACTGTAAAATCTTCTCAGGAGGTTCGCGTTCCATGGTCGCTCCGACTCCTTGCCGGAGTCGTCTCTCTTGCGTGCTCTTGGTTTTTGTGCGTCGATCAAGTAGTAGGAGTCGTTGCCGAGTGCCTTGCTGACGACGAAGGGGCCTTCCCAAGGGGCCGAGAGCTTGTGCTGGCCAGCTGTTCGCTGGATCAGCCGGAGCACAAGGTCGCCCTCTTGGAAGGATCTTGGCTTGACCTTGCGGTTGTAGTAGCGGCGCAGCCCTTGCTGGTAGATGGCGGACCGGCTGAGTGCTAACAGCCGGCCTTCTTCCAGTAGGTCGACGCCGTCTTCTCTTGCTTCCTTGGCCTCCTCCTCCGTGTACATGGTGATCCGAGGCGAGTCGAACTCGATGTCTGTTGGGATGACAGCCTCGGCACCGTACACGAGGAAAAATGGAGTAAAGCCGGTTGACTTGTTGGGTGTAGTGCGCAGACTCCAGAGGACAGCCGGCAGCTCATCAAGCCAGCAGCCGGCCGATCGCTCCAGTGGTATAACCAGTCGGGGCTTGATGCCGGAGAGGATGAGTCCATTTGCTCGCTCGACCTGGCCGTTTGACTGCGGGTGGGCAACGGACGCTAGGTCCAGTCGGATGCCCTGCGTCGCGCAGAAACGTGCCAGTGCTCCTTTGCCGAAGTTCGTGCCGTTGTCGGTGATGATGCTGTGCGGCACGCCGTAACGAGTAGTGATGTCAGTGATAAATGTCACGGCAGTCGGCCCATTCAGCTTCTTAATCGGCTTTGCTTCGATCCACTTTGTGAACTTGTCCACAGCGACAAGTAGATGCGTCAAGCCGCCGCGGGCTGTCTTGAAAGGGCCCGCCATGTCCAGTCCCCAGACGGCAAAAGGCCAGGTGAGGGGAATGGTCTTGAGGGCAGAAGCCGACAGGTGTTGCTTGGAACTAAAAACTTGGCATCCTCTGCAGCTCTTGACTATTTCTTTAGCATCCTCCAAGGCAGTCGGCCAGAAGAAACCATGGCGGAAAGCCTTGGCCACAAGTGATCTTGAGGCTGCGTCGTGGCCGCATTCGCCTTGGTGGATATCCTTGAGGATTGCCAGTCCTTTTTCTGGCTCGACACAACGCTGGAAGACTCCAGTGACGCTGCGCTTCACAAGCTCTCTGTTGATTATTGTATATGCTGCGGCTCGTCGTTGCACTAGTCTTGCTGAGATCTCATCAGCCGGCAGCTCTCTGCTGACTAGGAACTTGAGGATGGGCTGGGCCCATGACGGAGCTGTGACTTCTTCTTCTGTTAGTGTAGCCACCATGACTCGGGTGGGTGGGTTGGGTGGCGTGGAGTTGGTGTCGGCCATCGCTTCTTGTGTCGTTGCAGTCCCCGGGCCGACTGCTGCAGTCCCCGGGTCGGGTGCGACTACGGCAGTCCCCGGGCCAGTTGTCGAAGTCCCCGTGCCGCCTGCGGGGTTTCTCCAGTCGGATCCGGTTGTATCTGGCGCAGGCGGTACGAAGATGGAGTCCGACTCTGGAGACGGCTTGATGGACGGCTTGAGGAGGCGGTGGAGGGAGACGCCAGTCGGTATGGCTTGTCGGGTGGAGCCTATTCGTGCTAGGGCATCTGCTTGGTCGTTGTCGGCCCTTGGCACGTGGAGGAACTCGCACCCTTCGAAGTATCCGCTGATCTGCTGAACGAGGAATCGATAGCTCGCCATGTTCGCGTCCTTGGCGTCCCAGTCGCCAGACAACTGCTGGACCACCAAGTCTGAGTCGCCGTAACACAGGATCCGGCGTATGCCGAGCTCTTTGGCTAGCCGGAGCCCATGTACGAGCGCCTCGTACTCGGCCACGTTGTTGGAGGCGGCGAAGTGGATCTGCAGCGTGTACTTGAGCTTGTCGCCTTTTGGAGAGGTGAGGACGATGCCGGCTCCCAAGCCGGTGCGCATCTTGGACCCGTCAAAGTGCATCCGCCAATGGGTAGAGTCGGGAGCCGGCGGTAGGTACTGGGTCTCGGCCCAGTCGACGAGGAAGTCGGCCAATGCTTGGGACTTGATGGCGGTGCGGGGTTGGTAGAAGATCGTGTAGGGCGCCAGCGCAATGGCCCATTTAGCCACCCGGCCGGATGCATCCCGGCTGCCTATTATCTCGGCGAGCAGGGCGGTGCACACGACCGTGATGGGGTGCTCTTGGAAGTAGGGCTTTAGTTTCTTGGCGGCGAAGTATACCCCATAGCACATCTTCTGGTAGTGCGGGTAATTCTGCTTTGAGCTGGATAGTACTTCGCTTAGGTAGTACACCGGCCTCTGGACTAGCTGGGCTCGGCCTTCTTCCGGGCGCTGGACCACAACAACAGTGCTGACGACTCGGCTAGTCGCGGCGATGTAGAGGAGCTGCCAGGACAGGCGGAGTGGTCAGCATTTTCTTCAACTCATGGAAGGCTTGGTCGGCTTGGTCATTCCACTCGAAGTGAGTGGACTTCTTCATGAGTCGGTACAAGGGGAGAGCCTTCTCTCCTAGTCGGCTGATAAAACGATTCAGGGAGGCTAAGCAGCCGGTGAACTTCTGCACATCTCGCAGCTTCGTGGGAATCTCCATCCTCTTGATGGCCTTGATCTTGACAGGGTTGCATTCGATGCCGCGTTCGGAGACCAGGAAGCCTAGCAGCTGGCCGGCTGGCACTCCGAACACGCACTTCTCGGGGTTGAGCTTGATTTGGAATCGGCGCAAGTTGGCGAATGTTTCTTTCAGGTCTTCCAGCAGGGTGCCGCGCTTCTCTGTCTTCACCACAATGTCGTCTACATAGACGTGGGCATTTCTGCCGAGTTGTTTCAAGAGGCATTTCTGCATGCAACGCTGAAAAGTGGCACCGGCATTTCTCAAGCCGAATGTCATAGTCAGGTAGCAGAAAGCTCCAAAGGGTGTGATGAAGGCAGTCTTCAGGCGGTCAGCTGGGTCCAACTTGATCTGATGGTACCCTGAGTACGCATCCAAAAAACTCAACAGCTCGCATCCGGCTGTGGAGTCTATCACTTGGTCAATCCGTGGCAGAGCAAACGGATCCTTTGGGCAGGCCTTGTTCAGGCTGGTGTAGTCTATACACATACGCCACTTGTTATTCTTCTTCAGAACCAGAACTGGGTTGGCAAGCCACTCAGGAAAGAACACTTCCATGATAAAGCCAGCGGCAAGGAGCCGGGCTATCTCTTCTCCTACGATTCTTCGCTTCTCTTCTGACAGTCGGCGGAGGGGTTGCTTGACTGGCTTCGCGTCGGGGCGGACATGTAATTTGTGCTCGGCGAAATCCTTCGGGACACCCGGCATGTCCTTTGGGAACCATGCAAAAATGTCTCAATTCTCACGGAGGAAGTCGACGAGCTCGCCTTCCTATTTACTGTCCAAGTTCGCCCCAATGACAGCGAACCTCTCCGGGTTCTCCGGGTCCAGAGGTATCTTCTTCGTCTCTTTGGCAGGCTGGAAGGAGCCCTGCGCATCACAATCTTTGGGGTTGGGGGACAGGGCCGGCCGCTTGCCGGCCATGGCCACAACCCGCTCCAGCATCTTCTTCTCCTCTGCCACCACGAGGGACTCGGCCAGCCGGCTCCTGGCCATGGCACACTCGATGGACTTCTTGTAGTCGCCGGCTACCGTGATAATCCCCTTCGAGCTCGGCATCTTCATCTTTAGGTAGGCGTAGTGGGGCACAACCATGAACTTGGCCAGCGCAGGTCGGCCAAGCAGAGCATGATAGAGGCTCTCCAAATTCACCACCTCGAACCAGATCGCTTCTCGGCGAAAATGATCTTTGTCTCCGAAGAGAACATCCATTTTGATCTTGCCGATTGGGGAGCAAGACAAGCCGGGGACGATACCATGGAAGACGGTGCGGCTCGGCATAAGCTGCTTCGCATTGATGTTCAGCTTCTCCATGGTATCGCGGTACAGTATGTTGATACTGCTTCCGCCATCTATCAGGACGCGGGAGAATCGGGCAGCTCGCCTCTCTGTCGCGAGGGTGACATCCAAGACCATTGCACAGGAGCCAGGCGAAGGCATCACCTCTGGGTGGTCGGCCTGGTTCCAGCTGATTGGCTTCTCTGACCAGTGCATGAACTCGGGGGCGCTAGAGGCGACTGCATTAACTTCTTGATGCTGTCGGCGCCGACTGCGCTTGTCGTCGGCTTGACTGGTGAAGACGACGTAGGCGGCGTGCTCTTCAGGGAATTCATCTTGGATGGCGCCGACTGCCGGCCGAGCCGCCAGCTGCTGGGGGGCTGGAGGCAGCGGGCCGGGAGGCGGAGGCGGCAACATCCCCTCGCCTTTGGTGATGTGGGTGAGCCAATGGCATTTTCGGGTCGTGTGGTTAGACGGCTTCGCGCCGCTGTGGAACTTGCAGGGGGCGTCATGAGCTTGCTCGTAGGAGAAAGCCGGCTGCCAAGCCGGCCTGCCACCCTTCTTCTTGGGAGCGGGCCGTTCTTCGGGCTGCTCATCTTCAACAGTGGCCACCTGCCGACTGGCGGAAGTCGGCATGGGGGCCTTGCGCTTGTGATCGTTCTGGTAGGGGCGCCGATTAGGGTCGCCGGCCGGCGTCTTGGGAGCCGGAGCAATCACCTTCCCCGAGGCGTCCACTCGGAGTTCGGTCTTCATCGAGGAGTCGGCCGTGGCGTACTTGTCCGCGATGACCAGCAACTCGTCGAGGGTAGCCGGCTCGTCGCAGAGGAGTCGGTGCTTGAGGAGGGTGCCCTCTCGGCACCCGGCAGTGAAGTACTCGATGGCCTGGACCTCATGCACCCCCTCGCAGGAGTTGCGGAGCTCGGCCCACCGCGTGAGGTAGTCGCGGGTCGACTCATTGGGCCCTTGGACGCAGAGGGAGAGCTGGCGAGGCTTAGGAGGCCACTTGTAGGTGCTGGTGAAGTTGCGGACGAAGACTTCCGTGAAGTCCAGCCAACTGTTGATGCTGTAGGGCTTGAGGATGTTGAGCCATGTGCGCGCCGTGCCTTGCAGCATGAGGGGGACATACTTCACGGCGACACGCCGATTGCCGTTGGCTATGCTGACGGCCGTGGAGTAGTCGATGAGCCAATCTTCCGGCTTCACTGAGCCGTTGTACTTGGGCGTGTCTCTGGGGAGCGAGAACCCTTTGGGGAAGGGCTCGTCGCAGATGCGGGGGCCAAAGCATGGCGGGCCGACATCGTCTTCTTCTTCTAACGCCAAAGATCGAGCAAGGCAGTCGATCCGGTGGCGGGCGTCGCTCTCGCCGATTCCTTCTCAGCGGCTGAGTCGGTCGCCAAGAGTCGGGTGCGTGATAGGCGGCGGAGTGAGACGTCTTTCTCTTCGAGGCGGGGGAGGAGGCAGATCTCCTTGGTGTTCTACTGCTCGAGGGCGGCCTTCCGCGTCGCGCTCGATGGTGATGCGAGTCCGGCTGCGGCTGGCAGCCGGCTCCTTGTCTTTCTTCTGGCGCGCGCCGCTCACAGTCGGCGAGCAGGACGTCGCGGCGTGCTCCCGGCGCGGGGGATGACTATCGGCACGGGCGCCGGCTTCGTGCCGTACTGCAGCCGCGTCGATCAGCTGCTGGATCCGTCTTGTCATGTAGGGGAGCTCATCGGCTCCCGGCCCATTGAGCTCTTCTGCAGCTGCCTGAGCGGCTCGCAGATTCTCGAGCGGGGTGGCGTAGATGGGGCGATCTGCCCCCAGCATGCCGGCGACGGCCGCGCCGCGCTTCTGGACGAAGCCGGCTCGGCTCGGGCCGCTAGGCAGCGGCGTACCGAAGGCGGCGCGGTCGACTTCGCGCTGGTGGGCTTCGGTGAGGCGTCTCATGGAGGCTATCTTCTGGCCTTCCGCGATGAGGGCGAGGCGGCGTGCCTCCAGGGTCTCGGCGTCGGCGTCGGCCGGGATGGGGACGGAGAGGTTGTGCATCGCCGCTTGCAGGGCGTCGTGGGCGTTCTCGCCCGAGTTGGCGGCGTGGCTGATGACCAACACTTCGGTGATAGCGCTGCTGCCGCTGTCAGCTCGAGGGATAGGATCGTCGAAGACCACCACGTCGGAGGGGTAGGCGTCGAGCGATGTCGTGTCGGAGTCGACAAGCATCGGGTCGGTGGAGCCGACCGACTCCACATCTGCAGCAGGCTCGCTGGAGACGTGAAGCTGGTCGAGGAGGCTGACGAGGCGGCTCTCGGGGTAGTCTGTGCCTGCGTCGGACGCAGGCTCGTCGGAGATGCGAGTCTCGCCGAGCAGATCGGCGAGGCAGCTCGCTGCGCAGGCGTCGTCGATGCCTTGCTGCGCGTCGAGGGAAACGCCATCGGGCGCAGCAGGCTGGCTGCGCTCGCGGGGGAGGAAGAGGGTTCTCGTCCAGAACAGGTCTCCGGACGACGGTGCACCTGGCCCCACGGTGGGCGCCAAATGTCGGGTGGTTGGTGCGACATATGCCAACGGGTGGCTTATCATTGTGGGTGCCAATAAGACATCGCCGGTGCCTGGAAACGGGATGAGGCGAAGACATGCACGCCGACAGATCTTACCCAGGTTCGGGGCTCTCCGAGGAGATAACACCCCTAGTCCTGCTCTACGGGGTCTTCGCATGATCACTAGATCAGGAAAGGTAGCTACAATCGCTCGTAGAGCTGTTGGGTTCAAGGGAGAAGAAGAGCAGGGCTAGCTCTCACTTCTCTCTATCTATGGTGTGTGTGCTATGCTCAGAAGCCAACCCTTTGCATGGGTGCCCCGGGGGGTTTATATAGGCCTACCCCCCGGGGGTACAATTGTAATCCGGCTGGGCTCTGGTCCCAGCCGTCAGTGTCTACGCTCGCCGGCTTCTCCGTCGGCTATTGGGGCCCGCCGACTAGTGGGTCCCGCCGGCTGCCGGCCTCTTGGTCGACAGGCCGGCCCCACCGCCTAGGATCTTGTCGGCGGCCGCTTACTGTAGCCTCGCTCCTGATGACGAGGGCTTCGTTGAGGTAATCGTGGCTACAGTGGGCCGCCTCGAGGGCCCTTACTGTAGCCTTACCTCGTCTTGTCTCCTTAATGTGGCGCATGCTTCGAGGGAAGGGGTAGCCGACTTCTGGGGGCTGGCTATGCCCTTGGCCGACTGGGGGAGGCCGGGCCGCCTCCGCGCCTCTCTCTGGCCGAAGGGACCCGTCGCCCGTGGGCCGTACCGGCGTCTGCCGTGGGTGACGTCGAGGCTAGCATGGCTACAGTGCCGAGCCGGACGGGGGATGGCCGTCCCGTACGGCGTCCTGTGTCCATGCCTGCCTCGGGCTTCGGGGGTAGTGGGCCGCACTGTGGCCACACCCCGTCTTGTCACCGTTATGTGGGTGTAGTCTTGGTGGTTGCGTTCTTGGCCGGCTTCTTGGAGTCGGTGCCCTTCGAGGCCAGCTTCCTGGAGTCGGCCACCCCGCGGTTATCCTGGGGAGGGAGGTTGCTGAGGCTGGGCCGCCTTCCGTGAGTCGGCTTCAAAGGTAGCCGGCCAGGGAAGGGGGTCCAATGCTTGGAGTGCTTGAAGGCCCAAAGGCCTGATAATTTTTTGGAAGAGCCAGGGGCAGTCGGCTAGGCTACCCGTGGCCATTTCCTCCAACAGAGATGGTGTGCGGATCGGATGGAATGTTGGGAGGTGTTGGTCAATGGGTGGTGCTCAAAAGAATGGCTAGCCGTCCACAACGCGGCCAAGGACAAACGTGCCCAAATGGAAGGTGTGCCACACCATCAAGGCAGCTCCAACTTATATCAGTTCGGGCGGAACTGGGTATGTGGTTTGCTTCATGATTCATGCAATTCATTCATCATGCTAGCTTGAGCCCTTTAATTACTAATTTACTTTGTTTCTCTCTTTCAGGCACGCTACAATAAGGCGGATAAGGTGCCAGAGGTGTACGACCTGTATGCCATGGCCCACACTGCCTCTTTCAAGAAAGTCAAGGCATTCTCTCCGTCTGACCTCGATGATGCAAACAACTTCACCAACATCTCCTCCCATGACAAGCTCGTGAAATATAGAGATGAGGGGAAGGCGAGGAAAGGGGAGGACTTTAACCCGAGTCAGGGTCCCATTGATCCAGAGCTGGTGATGATATCTGGTGGCGGGAGGTCCCATGGCTCCATAGCCATTGGAGATGGACTTATCCGTTGTCCTAGTACTCTCCAGGAGATCAAGGCGCGCCAGTCGAGCTCCGCTCCTGAGATAAGGCCTCGTGAATGGCCAGTCCAACTCGTCATCAAGGTTAGTTATACGTACTCAGCTATCTTTCTCCATTATATTGTGTGTGCTTCCATCAATGATTACAAATGGTAATGAGGAGTGGTGTTGCAGGCTGCTATACAGAGTGAGAGAGATAGAACAGAGAATCTTCTGGCGGAGGCGGCGGAGAGGCAGCGGGAGTTGGAGGAGAGGACGACAAAGATGTTGGAGGAGAGGGCACGGAATGACATGCAGGCAAGGGCCATGTACGAGCTCCTTGTGGTAAGTTTCTTCTGCAGATTAGCCAAAACATTCATGTAGTGTTTGTCTCATTACTAACTAGTATGACTGAGTCGTCAAAACCAAATGTGCAGTCTGTGTGCGAGAAGACCGGTCAGACCGCTTCGCCGATGCCAGTGATTGCTCCTGGGACAACGGTGAGTTTAATTTGAATGGACATTACTTGCTAGTCTTAACATTTGAGTGTCATCATGCTAACGAGACATTGGAAATGATCTTTGGTGCAGCGTAACTCCAGACAAGCATCGCACGATCCTTCTCCAGCTACCGGCACGAGCCTGCTCGCTCCTACACCTCCATGATCATGGTAAGTTTCTCTAGTGTTTTGCTTAACAAATGCATAAAGACCTAGACTTAGCCTTATTTCCTCCAATATGCTTACCACAATGACCTAGACTTAGCATAATTAGCTTAGTTAGCTCATAAACAATCCATTTTACCCAAGTTAGCTCTAAAATGACCAATTTTACCTTAGTTAGCTCATAAATGATCAATTTTACCCAAGTTAGCTCTAAAATGACCCATTTTACCTAGACTAGCTCCAAAATGATCCATTTTACCTATGTTAGCTCTAAAATGATCCATTTTACCTATGTTAGCTCTAAAATGACCCATTTTACCTAGGTTAGCTCCAAAATGACCCATCTTACCTAGGTTAGCTCCAAAATGATGCAGTTTACCCAAGTTAGCTCTAAAATGACCCATTTTACCTAGATTAGCTCATAAACGATCCATTTCACCTAGGTTAGCTCACAAACGATCAATTTCACCTAAATTAGCTCATAAATGTCATATATTCTTCTTCTTCTTCATTTTCTTCTTCTTCTTCTCCAAAATGACATAAGTTAGCTATAAGTTAGCTCTAATATGCTTAGTTCACTCAAAGATGGCATAATTAGCTAGGTTGGCTCCATTTTACCTAAGTTGGCTCTAATATGCTAAGTTATCTCTACTATGCTTAGTTTCCTATAGGTTAGCTCCAAAATTACTTATGTTAGCACAAAATGACCAAGTTTACATAATAAGCTTAATTATAGTCTTCTTCTTCTCCAAAATGACATAAGTTAGCTATAAGTTAGCTCTAATATGCTTAGTTCACTCAAAGATGGCATAATTAGCTAGGTTGGCTCCATTTTACCTAAGTTGGCTCTAATATGCTAAGTTATCTCTAATATGCTTAGTTTCGTATAGGTTAACTCCGAAATTACTTATGTTAGCACAAAATGACCAAGTTTACATAATAAGCTTAATTATAGTCTTCTTCTTCTTCTAGTATTCTTCTAGTGTTCTTCTAGTCTTCTTCTAGTCTTCTTATTCTTCTTCTTCTTCTTCTTCATTTTCTTCTAGGTTAGCTCCATTTTACTTAAGTATGCTTACTTCTTATAGTCTTCTTCTTCTTCATTTTCTTCTTCTTTTTCTAACATCTTGTTTATCATTTTGCAAATTTGATTTAATTCACGGAAGCTTGCATGGATGGAGTGCTTCTTTTCCATTTGTGCTTTTATAGATGGAGTGCTTGTTTGGATGAACTATGTTTCTTTTGTATCGATGAACTATGCATGTATGGTAGGATGACACTATCGTAATATGTATGGTTGGATGCATGTATGTGGAACTTGCTATGTATGGTTGATGGAACTATGCATGTATGATGAAATTATATGTGTTGGATATCTCATATTTTTGCTGTGAACTTGCCATGTGAAAAATATATATGTATCATCTATTTGCTGTGAAAATGGTTGGGTATAAGAAAAAACAGAAAAAAGAGGTAATGCAGGCTCTTTGCCGTCTGCCACCGACGGCAACGGGCTCTTTGCCGTCCGCCGCGGACGGCAAAGAAGCCATGTGGCAACCACCTGTGTTTCCTGGCAGCTGACCCATTTGGTCAGTTTGCCTACAGTGGCAGACGGCAAAGGCTTGATGTTCTTTGCCGTCAGCGGCGGACGGCAAAGGCTGCCGTTAGACGCCTAACGGACTAACAGCGAATTTATTGCCGTCGGCTTTCTTTGCCATCCGCCGCTGATGGCAAAGGCCCCTTTGCCGTCCGCTTCAGAAAGCAGACGGCAAAGAAGCTCTTTACCGTAGCCTACTTTGCCGGAGCCTTTTGCCGTCCGCCATCCTTGCCTTTGCCGTCTGCCGTGGCAGACGGCAAAGTAGCTGATTCCTGTAGTGTATATCCAATATACCTTTGTTCACCTTGCCATCCTTCTTATCCGCCAAATACTTGGGGCAGTTCCGCTTCCAGTGACCAGTCCCTTTGCAGTAGAAGCACTCAGTCTTAGGCTTAGGTCCAGACTTGGGCTTCTTCACTTGAGCAGCAACTTGCTTGCCGTTCTTCTTGAAGTTCCCCTTCTTCCCTTTGCCCTTTTCTTGAAACTAGTGGTCTTGTCAACCATCAACGCTTGATGCTTTTCTTGATTTCTACCTTCGTCGATTTCAGCATCACGAAGAGCTTGGGAATTACTTTCGTCATCCCTTGCATATTATAGTTCATCACTAAGTTCTAGTAACTTGGTGATAGTGACTAGAGAACTTTGTCAATTACTATCTTATTTGGAAGATTAACTCCCTCTTGATTCAAGCAATTGTAGTACTCAGACAATCTGAGCACATGCTCACTGGTTGAGCTATTCTCCTCCATCTTGTGGGCAAAGTACTGTCAGAGGTCTCATACCTCTAGGCATGGGCATGAGTTTGAAATACCAATTTCAACTCTTGGAACATCTCATATGCTTTGTGGCGTTCAAAACATTTTTGAAGTCCTGCGTCTAAGCCGTAAAGTATGGTGCACTTAACTATCAAGTAGTCATCATACCGAGCTTTGCCAAACGTTCATAACGTCTGCATATCCTCCTGCAATAGGTCCGTCACCTAGCGGTGCGTCAAGGACATAATTCTTCTGTGTAGCAATGAGGATAATCCTCAGATCACAGACAAAGTCCGCATCATTGCTACTAACATCTTTCAACAAAGTTTTTTTTCTCTAGGAACATATCAAAATAAACGGGGAGCAACATCGTGAGCTTTTGATCTACAACATAGTTATGCAAATACTATCAGGACTAAGTTCATGATAAATTAAAGTTCAATTTAATCATATTACTTAAGAACTCCCACTTAGATAGACATCCCTCTAGTCATCTAAATGATCACGTGATCCAAATCAACTAAACCATGTCCGATCATCATGTGAGATGGAGTAGTTTTCAATGGTGAACATCACTATGTTGATCATATCTATATGATTCACGCTCGACCTTTCGGTCTCCAGTGTTCCGAGGCCATATCTGCATATGCTAGGCTCGTCAAGTTTAACCCGAGTATTTTGCGTGTGCAAAACTGGCTTGCACCCGTTGTATGTGAACATAGAGCTTATCACACCCGATCATCACGTGGTGTCTCGGCGCGAAGAACTGTCGCAACGGTGCATACTCAGGGAGAACACTTATACCTTGAAATTTTTGTAAGGGATCATCTTATAAAGCTACCGCCGAACTAAGCAAAATAAGATGTATAAAAGATAAACATCACATGCAATCAAAATATGTGACATGATATGGCCATCATCATCTTGTGCTTTTGATCTCCATCTCCAAAGTACTATCATGATCTCCATTGTTACCGGCATGACACCATGATCTCCATCATCTTGATCTTTTATCAACGTGTCGTCACATGGTCGTCTCACCAGCTATTGCTTTTGCAACTATTGCTATCGCATAGCGATAAAGTAAAGCAATTACATGGCACTTGCATCTTATGCAATAAAGAGACAACCATAAGGCTCCTGCCAGTTGCCGATAACTTTACAAAACATAATCATCTTATACAACAATTTATATCTCATCACGTCTTGACCATATCACATCACAACATGCCCTGCAAAAACAAGTTAGACGTCCTCTACTTTGTTGCTGCAAGTTTTACGTGGCTGCTACGGGCTGAGCAAGAACCGTTCTTACCTACGAATCAAAACCACAACGATATTTCATCAAGTATGTGTTGTTTTAACCTTCAACAAGGACCGGGCGTAGCCACACTTGATTCAACTAAAGTTGGAGAAACTGACACCCGCCAGCCACCTGTGTGCGAAGCACGTCGGTAGAACCAGTCTCGCGTAAGCGTACACGTAATGTCGGTCTGGGCCGCTTCATCCAACAATACCGCTGAATCAAAGTATGACATGCTGGTAAGCAGTATGACTTGTATCGCCCACAACTCACTTTTGTTCTACTCGTGGATATAACATCTACGCATAAACCTGGCTCTGATACCACTATTGGGGAACGTAGTAATTTCAAAAAAAGATCCTACGCACACGCAAGATCATGGTGATGCATAGCAACGAGAGGGGAGAGTGTTGTCCACGTACCCTCGTAGACCGAAAGCGGAAGC
Organism: Triticum aestivum; assembly: GCF_018294505.1. NCBI lineage: Eukaryota > Viridiplantae > Streptophyta > Magnoliopsida > Poales > Poaceae > Triticum > Triticum aestivum. Next base: position 418,748,436 of record NC_057796.1, read on the forward strand.
GTTATGAGAACGCGGTTGATGTCATCGTACGTCTTCACAATCCAACCGATCCAAGTACCGAACGCACGCACCTCCGAGTTCAGCACACGTTCAGCTCGGTGACGTCCCACGAACTCCGATCCAGTAGAGCTTTGAGGGAGAGTTCCGTCAGCACGACGGCGTGATGACGGTGATGATGATGCTACCAACGCAGGGCTTTGCCTAAGCACCACTACGATATGATCGAGGTGGATTATGGTGGAGGGGGGCACCGCACACGGCTAAAAGATCAACTGATCAACTTCTGTATCCATGGGGTATTTCAAAAAAATTCCTACACACACGCAAGATCATGGTGATGCATAGCAACGAGAGGGGAGAGTGTCGTCTACGTACCCTCGTAGACCGTAAGTGGAAGCGTTATAACAACATGGTTGATGTAGTCGTACGTCTTCACGATCGACCGATCCTTACTATCGAACGTACGACACCTCCACGTTCAGCACACGTTCAGCTCGGTGACGTCTCGCGAACTCACGATCTAGTAGAGCTCGAGGGAGAGTTTCGTCAGCACGACGGCGTGATGACGATGTTGATGAAGCTACCGACGCAGGGCTTCGCCTGAGCACTGCTACGATATGCCCGAGGTGGATTATGGTGGAGGGGGGCACCGCACACAGCTGGGAGAGATCATTGATCAATTTGTGTGTCTTGGGGTGCCCCCCCCCCCCCCGCCCCCGTATATAAAGGAGCTAGGGGGAGGCGGCCGGCCAGGAGGAGGGCGCGCCAAGGGGGGAGTCCTACGTCGGGAGTAGGACTCCTCCTTTCCTAGTAGGATTAGGAGAAGGGGGAAGGAGGAGAGAGAGGGGAAGGAAAGGGGGGCGGACAGGTTTATGCACCGGGAGTAGGACTCCTCCTTTCCTAGTAGGATTAGGAGAAGGAGGAAGGAGGAGAGACAGGGGAAGGAAAGGGGGGCGCCGCCCCCCCTCCTTGTCCAATTCGGACTAGAGGTGGAGGGGCGCGCGGCCTGCCCTGGCCGCCCCTCCTCTTCTCCACTAAGGCCCAATAGGCCCATTACACTCCCCGGGGGGTTCCGGTAACCCCCCGGTACTCTGGTATATGCCCGATACCTCCCGAAACACTTCCGGTGTCCGAACATAGTCGTCCAATATATCGGTCTTTAAGTCTCGGCCATTTCGAGACTCCTCGTCATTTCGGTGATCATATCCGGGACTCCGGACTATCTTCGGTACATCAAAACACAAAAACTCATAATACCGATCGTCACAGAACTTTAAGCGTGCGGACCCTACGGGTTCGAGAACTATGTAGACATGACCGAGACATGTCTCCGGTCAATAACCAATAGCGGAACCTGGATGCTCATATTGGTTCCTACATATTCTACGAAGATCTTTATCGGTCAAACCGCATAACAACATACGTTGTTCCGTTTGTCATCGGTATGTTACTTGCCCGAGATTCGATCGTCGGTACCTTAAGCCCTAGCTCAATCTCGTTAGCAGCAAGTCTCTTTACTCGTTCTGTAATTCATCATCAGGTAACTAACTCATTAGTCACATTGCTTGCAAGGCTTATTGTGATGTGCATTACCGAGAGGGCCCAGAGATACCTCTCCGACAATCGGAGTGACAAATCCTAATCTCGATCTATGCCAACTCAACAAATACCATCGGAGACACCTGTAGAGCACCTTTATAATCACCCAGTTATGTTGTGACGTTTGGTAGCACACAAAGTTTTCTTCGGTATTTGGGAGTTACATAATCTCATAGTCGCAGGAACATGTATAAGTCATGGAGAAAGCAATAGCAGTAAACTACACGATCACGTGCTAAGCTAACAGAATGGGTCAATTCAATCACATCATTCTCCTAATGATGTGATCCCGTTAATCAAATGACAACTCATGTCCATGGCTAGGAAACTTAACCATCTTTGATTAACGAGCTAGTCAAGTAGAGGCATACTAGTGACACTATGTTTGTCTATGTATTCACACATGTATTATGTTTCCGGTAATACAATTCTAGCATGAATAATAAACATTTATCATGATATGAGGAAATAAATAATAACTTTATTATTGCCTCTAGGGCGTATTTCCTTCAGTCTCCCACTTGCACTAGAGTCAATAATCTAGATTACACAGTAATGATTCTAACACCCATGGAGTGTTGGTGTTGATCATGTTTTGCTCGTGGAAGAGGCTTAGTCAACGGGTCTACAACATTCAGATCCATATGTATCTTGCAAATCTCTATGTCTCCCACCTAGACTTGATCCCGGATGGAATTGAAGCGTCTCTTGTTGTGCTTGGTTCTCTTGTGAAATTTGGATTTCTTTGCCAAGGCAATTGCACCAGTATTGTCACAAGATTTTCATTGGACCCGATGCACTAGGTATGACACCTAGATCGGATATGAACTCATTCATCCAGACTCCTTCATTTGCTGCTTCCGAAGCAGCTATGTACTCCGCTTCACACGTAGATCCCGCCACGACGCTTTGTTTAGAACTGCACCAACTGATAGCTCCACCGTTCAATATAAACACGTATCCGGTTTGCGATTTAGAATCGTCCGGATTAGTGTCAAAGCTTGCATCGACGTAACCATTTACGACGAGCTCTTTGTCACCTCCATAAACGAGAAACATATCCTTGGTCCTTTTCAGGTATTTCAGGATGTTCTTGACCGCTGTCTAGTGATCCACTCCTGGATTATTTTGGTACCTCCCTGCTAAACTAATAGCAAGGCACACATCAGGTCTGGTACACCGCATTGCATACATGATAGAGCCTATGGTTGAAGCATAGGGAACATTTTTCATTTTCTCTCTATCTTCTGCAGTGGTCGGGCATTGAGTCTGACTCAACTTCACACCTTGTAACATAGGCAAGAACCCTTTCTTTGCTTCATCCATTTTGAACTTTTTCAAAACTTTGTCAAGGTATGTGCTTTGTGAAAGTCCAATTAAGCGTCTTGATCTATCTCTATAGATCTTGATGCCCAATATGTAAGCAGCTTCACCGAGGTCTTTCATTGAAAAACTCTTATTCAAGTATCCTTTTATGCTATCCAGAAATTCTATATCATTTCCAATCAACAATATGTCATCCACATATAGTATTAGAAATGCTACAGAGCTCCCACTCACTTTCTTGTAAATACAGGCTTCTCCAAAAGTCTGTATAAAACCATATGCTTTGATCACACTATCAAAACGTTTATTCCAACTCCGAGAGGCTTGCACAAGTCCACAAATGGATCGCTACAGCTTGCACACTTTGTTAGCTCCCTTTGGATCGGTAAAACCTTCTGGTTGCATCATATACAACTCTTCTTCCAGAAATCCATTCAGGAATGCAGTTTTGACATCCATTTGCCAAACTTCATAATTATAAAATGCGGCAATTGCTAACATGATTCGGACAGACTTAAGCATCGCCACGGGTGAGAAAGTCTCATCGTAGTCAGCCCCTTGACTTGTCGAAAACCTTTCGCAACAAGTCGAGCTTTATAGACAGTAACATTACCGTCAGCGTCAGTCTTCTTCTTGAAGATCCATTTATTCTCTATGGCTTGCTGATCATCGGGCAAGTCAACCAATGTCCATACTTTGTTCTCATACATGGATCCCATCTCAGATTTCATGGCCTCAAGCCATTTTGCGGAATCTGGGCTCACCATCGCTTCTTCATAGTTCGTAGGTTCGCCTTGGTCAAGTAACATGACCTCCATAATAGGATTACCGTACCACTCTGATGCGGATCTTACTCTGGTTGACCTACGAGGTTCGGTAGTAACTTGATGTGAAGTTTCATGATCAACATCATTAGCTTCCTCACTAATTGGTGTAGGTGTCCATTTTTAGCAACAAATGTCTTGCCTTCGGATCTGTGATAGAAGGTATACCCAACAGTTTCCTTTGGGTATCCTATGAAGACACATTTCTCCGATTTGGGTTCGAGCTTATCAGGTTGAAGTTTTTTCACATAAGCATCGCAGCCCCAAACTTTAAGAAACGGCAACTTTGGTTTCTTGCCAAACCACAGTTCATAAGGCGTCGTCTCAACGGATTTTGATGGTGCCCTATTTAACGTGAATGCAGCCGTCTCTAAAGCATAACCCCAAAACGATAGCGGTAAATCAGTAAGAGACATCATAGATCGCACCATATCTAGTAAAGTACGATTACGACGTTCGGACACACCATTACGCTGTGGTGTTCCGGGTGGCCTGAGTTGCGAAACTATTCCACATTGTTTCAAATGTAGACCAAACTCATAACTCAAATATTCTCCTCTATGATCAGATTGTGGAAACTTTATTTTCTTGTTACGATGATCTTCAACTTCACTCTGAAATTCTTTGAACTTTTCAAATGTTTAAGACATATGTTTCATTAAGTAGATATACCCATATCTGCTCAAATCGTCTGTGAAGGTGAGAAAATAATGATACCCGCCGTGAGCCTCAATATTCATTAGACCACATACATCAGTATGTATGATTTCCAATAAATTTGTTGCTCGCTCCATTGTTCCGGAGAATGGCGTTTTAGTCATCTTGCCCATGAGGCATGGTTCGCAAGTACCAAGTGATTCATAATGAAGTGATTCCAGAAGTCCATCAGTATGGAGTTTCTTCATGCGCTTTACACCAATATGACCCAAACGGCGGTGCCACAAATAAGTTGCACTATCATTATCAACTCTGCATCTTTTGGCTTCAACATTATGAATATGTGTATCACTACTATCGAGATTCAAAACAAATAGACCACTCTTCAAGGGTGCATGACCATAAAAGATATTACTCATATAAATAGAATAACCATTATTCTCAGATTTAAATGAATAACCATCTCGCATCAAACAAGATCCAGATATAATGTTCATGCTTAACGCTGGCACCAAATAAAAATTATTCAGGTCTAAAACTAATCCCGAAGGTAGATGTAGAGGTAGTGTGCCGACGGCGATCACATCGACTTTGGAACCATTTCCCACGCGCATCGTCACCTCGTCCTTAGCCAGTCTTCGCTTAATCCATAGTCCCTGTTTCAAGTTGCAAATATTAGCAACAGAACCAGTATCAAATACCCAGGTGCTACTGCGAGCTCTAGTAAGGTACACATCAATAACATGTATATCACATATACCTTTGTTCACCTTGCCATCCTTCTTATCCGCCAAATACTTGGGGCAGTTCCGCTTCCAGTGACTAGTCTGTTTGTAGTAGAAGCACACAGTCTCAGGCTTAGGTCCAGACTTAGGTTTCTTCTCCTGAGCAGCAACTTGTTTGCCGTTCTTCTTGAAGTTCCCCTTCTTCTTCCCTTTACCCTTTTTCTTGAAACTGGTGGTCTTGTTGACCATCAACACTTGATGCTCCTTGTTGATTTCTACCTCCGCAGCCTTTGGCATTGCGAAGAGCTCGGGAATTGTCTTATCCACCCCTTGCATATTATAGTTCATCACGAAGCTCTTGTAGCTTGGTGGGAGTGATTGAAGAATTCTGTCAATGACACTATCATCCGAAAGATTAACTCCCGGTTGAATCAAGTGATTGTTATACCCAGACATTTTGAGTATATGTTCACTGACAGAACTATTCTCCTCCATCTTGCAGATGTAGAACTTATTGGAGACTTCATATCTCTCAATCCGGGCATTTGCTTGAAATATTAACTTCAACTCCTGGAACATCTCATATGCTTAATGACGTTCAAAACGTCGTTGAAGTCCCGGTTCTAAGCTGTAAAGCATGGCACACTGAACTATCGAGTAGTCATCAGCTTTGCTCTGCCAGACATTCTTAACGTCGTCAGTTGCATCTGCAGCAGGCCTGGCACCTAGCGGTGCTTCCAGGAGGTAATTCTTCTGTGCAGCAATGAGGATAATCCTCAAGTTACGGACCCAGTCCGTGTAATTGCTACCATCATCTTTCAACTTTGCTTTCTCAAGGAACGCATTAAAATTCAACGGAACAACAGCACGGGCCATCTATCTACAACAACGTAGACAAGCAAAATACTATCAGGTACTAAGTTCATGATAAATTTAAGTTCAATTAATCATATTACTTAAGAAATCCCGCTTAGATAGACATCCCTCTAATCATCTAAGTGATCACGTGATCCATATCAACTAAACCATAACCGATCATCACGCGAGATGGAGTAGTTTTCAATGGTGAGCATCACTATGTTGATCATATCTACTATATGATTGATGCTCGACCTTTCGGTCTCAGTGTTCCGAGACCATATCTGCATATGCTAGGCTCGTCAAATTTAACCCGAGTATTCTGCGTGTGCAAAACTGTCTTACACTCGTTGTGGATGAACGTTGAGCTTATCACACCCGTTCATCACGTGGTGTCTCGGCACGATGAACTTTGGCAACGGTGCATACTCAGGGAGAACACTTTTATCTTGAAATTTAGTAAAAGATCATCTTATAATGCTACTGTCAAATAAACCAGAATAAGATGCATAAAGGATAAACATCACATGCAATCAATATAAGTGATATGATATGGCCATCATCATCTTGTGACTTTGATCTCCATCTCCAAAGAACCGTCATGATCACCATCGTCACCGGAGCGACACCTTAATCTCAATCGTAGCATTGTTGCCATCTCGCCAACTATTGCTTCTACGACTATCGCTACCGCTTACTGATAAAGTAAAGCAATTACATGGCGATTGCATTGCATACAATAAAGCGACAACCATACGGCTCCTGCCAGTTGCCGATAACTCCGTTAAAAAACATGATCATCTCATACAATAAATATAGCATCATGTCTTGATCATATCACATCACAACATGCCCTACAAAAACAAGTTAGACGTCCTCTACTTTGTTCTTGCAAGTTTTACGTGGCTACTACGGGGAGAGCAAGAACCGTTCTTACCTACGCATCAAAACAACAACGATAGTTCGTCAAGTTAGTGTTGTTTTAACCTTCTCAAGGACCGGGCGTAGTCACACTCGGTTCCACTAAAGTTGGAGAAACTGACACCCGCCAGCCACCTGCGTGCAAAGCACGTCGGTAGAACCAGTCTCGCGTAAGCGTACGCGTAATGTCGGTCCGGGCCGCTTCATCCAACAATACCGCCGAACCAAAGTATAACATGGTGGTAAGCAGTATGACTTGTATCGCCCACAACTCACTTGTGTTCTACTCGTGCATATAACATCTACGCATAAACCTGGCTCGGATGCCACTGTTGGGGAACGTAGTAATTTCAAAAAAATTCCTACGCACACGCAAGATCATGGTGATGCATAGCAACGAGAGGGGAGAGTTTCATCTACGTACCCTCGTAGACCGTAAGTGGAAGCGTTATAACAACACGGTTGATGTAGTCGTACGTCTTCACGATCGACCAATCCTCAGTACCGAACGTACGGCACCTCCGCGTTCAGCACACGTTCAGCTCGGTGACGTCCCGCGAACTCACGATCCAGTAGAGCTCGAGGGAGAGTTTTGTCAGCACGACGGCGTGGTGACGATGTTGATGAAGCTACCGACGCAAGGCTTTGCCTAAGCACCGCTACGATATGACCGAGGTGGATTATGGTGGAGGGGGGCACCGCACACGGCTGGGAGAGATCAATGATCAACTTTTGTGTCTTGGGGTGTCCCCCGCCCCCGTATATAAAGGAGCTAGGGGGAGGCGGCCGGCCAGGAGGAGGGCGCGCCAAGGGGGGAGTCCTACTCCCACCGGGAGTAGGACTCCTCCTTTCCTAGTAGGAGTAGGAGAAGGGGGAAGGAGAACAGAGAGGGGAAGGAAAGGGGGCGCCGCCCCCCCCCCCCCCTCCTTGTCCAATTCGGACTAGAGGGGAAGGGACGCGCGGCCTGCCCTGGCCGCCCCTCCTCTTCTCCATAAGGCCCAATAGGCCCATTACACTCCCTGGGGTGTTCCGGTAACCCCCCCCCCCCCCCCGGTACTCCGGTATATGTCTGATACCTCCCGAAACACTTCCGGTGTCCGAACATAGTCGTCCAATATATCAATCTTTATGTCTCGACCATTTCGAGACTCCTCGTCATGTCCGTGATCATATCCGGGACTCCGAACTATCTTTGGTACATCAAAACACAAAAACTCATAATACCGATCGTCACAGAACTTTAAGCGTGCGGACCCTACGGGTTCGAGAACTATGTAGACATGACCGAGACATGTCTCCGGTCAATAACCAATAGCAGAACCTGGATGCTCATATTGGTTCCTACATATTCTACGAAGATCTTTATCGGTCAAACCGCATAACAACATACGTTGTTCCGTTTGTCATCGGTATGTTACTTGCCCGAGATTCGATCGTCGGTATCTTAATACCAAGCTCAATCTCGTTACCGGCAAGTCTCTTTACTCGTTCCGTAATGCATCATCCCGTAACTAACTCATTAGTCACATTGCTTGCAAGGCTTATTGTGATGTGCATTACCGAGAGGGCCCAAAGATACCTCTCCGACAATCGGAGTGACAAATCCTAATCTCGATCTATGCCAACTCAACAAATACCATCGGAGACACCTATAGAGCACCTTTATAATCACCCAATTACGTTGTGACGTTTGGTAGCACACAAAGTGTTCTTCCGGTATTTGGGAGTTACATAATCTCATAGTCGCACGAACATGTATAAGTCATGGAGAAAGCAATAGCAGTAAACTAAACGATCAAGTGCTAAGCTAACAGAATGGGTCAAGTCAATCACATCATTCTCCTAATGATGTGATCCCGTTAATCAAATGACAACGCATGTCCATGGCTAGGAAACTTAACCATCTTTGATTAACGAGCTAGTCAAGTAGAGGCATACTAGTGACACTATGTTTGTCTATGTATTCACACATGTATTATGTTTCCGGTTAATACAATTATAGCATGAATAATAAACATTTATCATGATATGAGCAAATAAATAATAACTTTATTATTGCCTCTAGGGCATATTTCCTTCACCCCCTCCCCGTATATAAAGGAGTGGAGGACGGGGGAGGGTCGGCCCTCCTATGGCGCGCCCTGGAGGAGTCCTACTCCCAACAGGAGTAGGATTCCCCCCTTCCAAGTAGTAGGAGTAGGAGAGAAGGAAGGGGACGAGAGAAGAGAAGGAAGGAGGGGCCGCCGCCCCTCCCCCTAGTCCAATTCGGACTAGGCCTTGGGGGGGCGCGCGGCCTGCCTCTCTCTCTCCCCTAAAGCCTAATAAGGCCCATATACTCCCCGGCGAATTCCCGTATCTCCGGTACTCCGATAAATACCCGAACCACTATGAACATTTCCGATGTCCGAATATAGCCTTCCAATATATCGATCTTTACGTCTCGAACATTTCGAGACTCCTCGTCATGTCCCTGATCTCATCCGGGACTCCGAACTACCTTCGGTACATCAAAACACATAAACTCATAATACCGATCGTCACCGAACGTTAAGCATGCGGACCCTACGGGTTCGAGAACTACGTAGACACGACCGAGACACGTCTCTGGTCAATAACCAATAGCGGAACCTGGATGCTCATATTGGCTCCTACATATTCTACGAAGATCTTTATCGGTCAAACCGCATAACAACATACGTTGTTCCCTTTGTCATCGGTATGTTACTTGCCCGAGATTCGATCATCGGTATCCCAATACCTTGTTCAATCTCGTTACCGGAAGTCTCTTTACTCGTTCCATAATACATCATCCCGCAACTAACTCATTAGTTGCATTGCTTGCAAGGCTTATAGTGATGTGTATTACCGAGAGGGCCCAGAGATACCTCTCCGACAATCGGAGTGACAAATCCTAATCTCGATCTTTGCCAACTCAACAAGTACCATCGAAGACACCTGTAGAGCACCTTTATAATCACCCAGTTACGTTGTGATGTTTGGTAGCACACAAAGTGTTCCTCCGGTATTCGGGAGTTGCATAATCTCATAGTCATAGGAACATGTATAAGTCATGAAGAAAGCAATAGCAATATACTAAACGATCAAATGTTAAGCTAACGGAATGGGTCAAGTCAATCACATCATTCTCTAATGATGTGATCCCATTAATCAAATGACAACTCATGTCTATGGGTAGAAAACTTAACCATCTTTGATTCAACGAGCTAGTCAAGTAGAGGCATACTAGTGACACTTAGTTTGTCTATGTATTCACACATGTACTAAGTTTCCGGTTAATACAATTCTAGCATGAATAATAAACATTTATCATGATATAAGGAAATATAAATAACAAATTTATTATTGCCTCTAGGGCATATCTCCTTCAGCTGGCGCGGCTTTAGATGCTCGCGGACACCGTGTACTCAAACTACTGGGCATTAGGGGCCTTCGAGTACATGCCACTGGAAGAGACAGAGACTACATCCCATGTCGGAGGAGGATGTGGAGGTCAGCAACTTTCGTCCTCCCAAACTTCTTCGCATGATTCATAGCAGTGCTAGGAAGAAGAAGGCCATGTACCTTGCTGACCTGCATGGCGTGGCGGAGAGCTTGGAGGATGTCATTGCCGGCATGACGGAGTTTGTTGTTCTTTTGGGTGGGTGCGATCGTACACTGCGCCGACCATACGATGCCTACCTTTTCAATAACAACATCATGTTTGGACGCCATGCTGAGAAGCAGAAGCTCCTGAACTTTGTGTTGCAGCACAACTCTCTCGGTGATGTGCCGGCTCTGCTCCCGGTCATCGGCGCTCCTGCAGCCGAGAAGAGGACCCTGGTCGCCAATGTATAGAAGGACAAGAGGGTCGGCACACACTAAGTGCTAATGCTTTGGTCCGGTACTCTATTAAAAGGAGGCCTTAATATCCCTTAGTTTCCAATAGGATTCCGCTGCCATGGGAGGGTAGGACAAAAGATGACATGCAAGTTCTTTTCCATAAGCACGTATGACTATATTCGGAATACATGCCTATATTATATTGATGAATTGGAGCTAGTTCTGTGTCACCCTATGTTATAACTGTTGCATGATGAATTTATCCATCATTGATCCATTGCCTACAAGCTCGTTTCATATTAATCTTTGCTACTTTACTTTTCTGTTGCCACTGTTACGATTCCTACAAAACTGCTATTGTTACTTTTGCCACCATTACTGCTACTTCCATACTACTTTGCTACTAAATATTTTGCTGCAGATATTAAGTCTTTCAGGTGTGGTTGAATTGACAACTCAGCTGCTAATACTTGAGAATATTCTTTGGCCCCCCTTGTGTCGAATCAATTAATTTGGGTTGAATACTCTACCCTCGAAAACAGTTGTGATCCCCAATACTTGTGGGTTATCAGGCATACGTGTTGATAACATTGAGAACTAAGTCCCTAACTACCAGCCTGACCATCACCTTGCTTCCTTCCACCCTTTTTAAAGCCTCCTTGACCTTCGACTCCTGGATTCGCCGCACAAAACGCCTACTAGTATCATCAAAGGAGTCATTCAGTTCAATGGTAGAGCTCTCATCCCCCCCCATTGAACAGCTTATCGAAGTACTCCCGCCATATGTGCTTAATCTCCTCGTCCTTCACCAGGAGATGGTCTGCTCCGTCCTTGATGCATTTGACTTAGTCAACATCCCTCGCCTTCCTCTCTCGGATCTTGGCCATCTTATAGATGTCCCTTTCGCCTTCCTTTGTGTCTAACCGCTGGTAGAGGTCCTCATACGCCCAACCCTTTTCTTCACTCACAGCTCGCTTTGCAACCTTCTTTTCATCTTGTAATTCTCTATGATGTATGCATTCCTATCTAGGTAGAGGCGTCTAAAACAATCTTTTTCTCCTTAATAGCCTTCTAGAAATCATCATTCAACCACCAGGTGTCTTTAGCTTCTCTTCTACTTCCCCTGGACACTCCAAACTCCTCTAAGGCCATCTTACGAATGCAAGTGGCCATCTTCATCCACATATTATTTGCATCGCCTCCTTCCTCCCAAGGGCCCTCCTTAATGACCCTCTCCTTGAACGCCTAAGCTACCTCCCCCTTGAGCCTCCACCACTTTGTTCTAGCGACTTTGGCATGCTTATCCCGCTAGACACGATTCCGAAAGCGGAAGTCAACCACCACAAGCTTATGCTGAGGGACAACACTCTCTCCAGGTACACCTACAGTCTAGGCACGCACACCTGTCTTCTCTTCTCGAGAGGATAAAATCAATCTGGCTAGAGTGTTGACCACTACTAAAGTCACTAGATGTGATTCTCTTCCGAAAGAGGGTGTTAGCTACGATCATGCTCTAGGCTAGAGCAAAGCTTAAGACGTCTTCCCTTTCTTGATTCCTGATGTCATAGCCAAAGCCTCCATGCACCTCTTCAAAACCTATGTTAGATGTACCCACGTGGCCCTTGAGGTCTCCTCCTACGTAGAGCTTCTCGCCAATCGGTACATTCCTAACCATGTCCTCCAGGCCTTCCCAAAACTCCCTCTTGGTTTTCTCATTGTGGCCTACTTGCGGGGCATACACGCTGATAACATTGAGAACTAAGTCCCCTACTACCAGCCTGACCAGGATAATCCGGTTCCCATGTCTCTTAATTTCTACCCAGGGTCGGCCCACAGTGGTGCCAAAGGTGCGGTACGCACAGGGCCCAAAATTCTGGGGGGGGCCCATATTTTTTATATAGGTGTAGTAACAGTTAAGTGTAAATGGGCCGAGCGGCGAGCGACTAGGCGCGTCGAGTGAGAGCGAGGCCATCGAGCGGACGGAGCGCTCGGACTCCTCCAGATCGCTACGAGAGGGTCAGGCGACGAGGCAGCACTCAGAAAAAAAAGGCGACGAGGGCATTGCTAATTAGCTACGTTATCTAAAAAATACTAGATCGCTACCATAAAAAAACATTAGATCGCTACAGCCTACAGGGATCGGATCGCTGGAGCCCTCGACGGCTGGACGCCTGGAGCCCTTGACTTCGTCACGTCGACCGGTCGATCGTCGACGCCTCGTCCCTCGGTAGCTCTCGCTCGGTCCCTGGTCCTTACTCCTTAGACCGATCCGGTTTCGGATTCAGGCCGACTTAAGCGACATGCCACTGTTGCGGTTCCGCCGTTGACTTCCTTGATTCCTTTCTTAAATTTCAGACTCGTCGACGTCATCTCATCGGATTGATCGGTCACCGACGCTAGCCTTCAGGTGCTTAGCTAGTCATTCTTTTTGGTTAACTTCGGTTCCTACTCCTAAATCCTAATTCTTAATTTTCTAATTAAGTATTGACAGGGATTGTTACTTCATTAGAGATTGGTTCTTACCTCCCCGGTTAAAGATCACAGGACCGAAAATTAGGTGAGTTAGACGGTTCGTCTAATTCCCAAGCATTGACGCATGATCTTCAATTGATATATGCTACGTATAAATTCAATTTTATTTTATTCATCTTCTTTATCTTGTGTTTCAATAATACAGATTTGAGTCATCATGGGGAAACATCAGTCGGGTGCCTATAAGCGCAAGAAAAAAGCAGAAGAAGAAAATTTAATTAAGAAATCTTATAAAGGTGGTATGGACAGATTTGTTAAAAAAAGTACCGCAAGTGTCATCTGGTAATCAGTCTACTGATCCTTCTACCCTTGCACTTGCAATTGTTCCTTACAATGATTCTAGAGATAGTCAGACGGAGACAGATAATATGGACGTAGAGGAAGATAATATTGATGTTAACTTGAATAGTTCACCTCGTGAGGATTTTGATGATTCTTTTCGGTCTGATATATTTGATCCAAGAAACTGGGATTCTCTTAATTCTAAACAGATTGATATCTTAGCACAGAAGGGTCCAAAAACAGACAAGTTAGTTAAAGGTCCCAAAGATAGATATCGTAAAAGGTTTACTTCAGTATTCTATACTAGAATCCTATCAAATGGAGAGTATTTTGATAGAGACTGGCTTGTCTATTCTGAACAACTTGATAGAGTCTTTTGCTTTGGTTGTAAATTATTTACAAAAGGTCATCGGAAAGGTCAGTTGGCAAATGAGGGCTGTAATGATTGGTCACATATGACCAATAGACTAAAAGATCATGAGACAAGTGTGGATCATGTTTTGAGTATGACTAATTGGTATGAGTTGCGTAGTAGATTGGAAAAACATCAAACTATTGATAAAGCTGCTCAACGACAACTTGAGAAAGAGAAGGACCATTGGAGAAAGGTATTATTCAGAATTGTTTGCATTGTAAAATTTCTTGCAAAGCATAATCTAGCATTCTGTGGTACTAATGGCAAGCTGTATGAAGATAGCAATGGTAATTTCTTGGGTTTGGTAGAGATGTTGGCTGAATTTGACCCCGTTATTCAGGAGCATGTTTGTCGTATTACAAATGAAGAAACTCATGCTCATTATCTTGATCATAAGATTCAGAATGAATTGCTACACTTGCTCGCTTCTGCTATTAGGTCTGAAATTATCAAGAAAATAAAGAGCTCAAAGTATTTCTCTGTCATACTTGATTGTACCCCAGATGCAAGTCAGCAAGAGCAAATGTCTTTAATTATAAGATATGTGGATTCATCTTCAAGTCAAGTTTGCATAGAAGAGCCCTTTCTAGGATTTCTGGATGTAAATGATACAACCGGCCAAGGACTTTTCGATGTGCTAGAGAAGGAGCTAAAACTTCTTGATCTTGATATAAATGATGTGCGAGGACAAGGTTATGATAATGGATCAAATATGAAAGGAACGCATCAAGGGTTACAAAGGAAACTTTTGGATGTAAATCCTAGAGCTTTTTATTCAGCTTGTGGTTGTCATAGCCTTAATTTAACACTTTGTGATATGGCCAAGACTTGTGGTAGAGCAAAGGACTTTTTTGGAATCATCCAACGCATCTATACAAATTTTTCCAATTCTACTAAGAAATGGCATATTTTGAAAGAAAACGTATCAGGATTGACTCTCAAGTCTGTGTCCGCTATGCGTTGGGAGAGTCGTGTTGAAATTGTTAAAGCTATCAGATTTCAATGTTCAGACATTCGGGAGGCTCTACTTCAGGTAACCAATATGTTCATAGTAATAGTGATGTAATTCCTTTAGGCTTTGACTACATCCAACCATAACATTTATGAACATTCTTTTAATTTCAGGTATCTGATATTGATCCAAAGGCAAGCAGTGAGGCTCTAGGTTTGGCAAATAATGAACTTGGAGAGTATGAATTTATCGTGGCAATAGTCATTTGGTATGAGGTATTGTTTGCTGTTAATTTAGTAAGCCAAAACTTGCAAACAAAGGATATGCTTATTGATGTTGCTATCGAGAAAGTGAAAGGGCTTATTTCTTTCTTCGAGGGGTACACGGAAACTGGTTTCTTAGAAGCATTGGAGATAGCCAAATAAATTGCACTTGAGATGGATATTGGTGCAACATTTCGTAAAAGGAGAGAAATTAAAAGAAAGAAACAGTATGATGAGAACCCAGACGGCACAAATATTGCCACACGGGCTGCAGAGGAATCATTTAGAATCAACTATTTTACACGTGTTGTCGATCAAGCAATTTCCTCACTCACAAGGAGATTTGAGCAATATCAAGGTTACCAGAAATTTTTTGGTTTCTTATTTACCTCTGAAACATTGCGTTCATTGGATAAGGATAGTTTGAAATCTTCTTGAGTTAATCTTGAGGCTGCCCTTATGAAAGATAAACAATCTGATATTGATGCCAATGATCTGTTTGTTGAGTTGAAGTTCCTTCAAAATTTCATGCCAAAAGAAAATATCGGACCTGTTGAAATTCTGAATTTTTTAAAGCGGCATCACTATTTTCCCAATGCAAGTATTGCATATAGAGTTCTGTTGACCATTCCTGTGACAGTTGCATCGGCAGAAAGAAGTTTTTTTAAGTTGAAGCTATTGAAGTCCTATATGCGTAGTACTATGACACAACAAAGACTCAATGATTTGGCCACAATAGCACTTGAGAGTGAAGTGTTGGAGAAGATTGATTACGAGGGTATCATTGTAGATTTCATTTCAAAACATACTAAAAGAATGAAGTTTTTCAAATAAATAGTAGTCGGGAGTTGAATAGGTATGATTTTTTATACGTCCAGTTGTTATGTAAGACATTATATTATATACATTATGAAAAAATTCTGCTTGATATCTATTAATATATACATTATAATTGCTCGTTAGGTCATTTTTTAGTGAGATAGGGCCCCATTCTTTAGTTTGGCACAGGGCCCTGGATTTTGTCCGCCCGGCCCTGTGTCTACCACTCCATACTTGAGACTTTTGTTGAGCAAGATGCCTACTCCATTTCTGTTTGCAGCCGTCCCGTGTACCACAACTTGAAGCCGGTATCCTCCACTTCCTTTGCCTTCTGTCCCCTCCATTTGGTTTCTTGGACGCAAAGGATATCAACACCTCTCCTCCCCGTTGTATCAACTAGCTCCCAAAGCTTAATTGTCAGGGACACTACGTTCCAGCTACCTAAGCGGATCCTCCTAGGCGCTAGCACCCTACGTTCCAGCTACCTAAGCAGATCCTCCTAGGCGCTAGCTTCCTTACCTAAACGAATCCTCCTAGGCTCAACTAGCTTCCTTACCCTTCACACTCGTCGAGTCAAATGCGAAGACCCTTGCTCATTTTCCACTACACCGGGGTGTCAATGTAGTGCGCCACTAAGGATGCGACAACCCGATCCTTACTTGCCACCATAACCAGATCAAGATACGGCGCGTCACCGGGGAGGGGGGGGGGGGTTGACGGTCTGGCCCTTGCCCATTTGACACCACACCTGGGTTCCGATGTGACGCATTGCTGAGAGGGTTACGCATCAACCAAAATCTTTTGGGTTTCATCTCCATAATGGCTGAGTTTTCACGTTGGCTCGTCAAGCCTATCAGAACCCTCCTCCTTTACCCGGGCTTAGGACCAGCTATGTTGAGACAACATAGGCGGAGTTCAAGATTAACATGCATAGACCTTTAAAAACTCTAGAAATCATACATGGGTGCAAATCTCCCTTGATGTCAAGAGGAAGGGATGAGGGCTACGGAAGGCAGCTATTGTCAAATCCTACAAACATGAACCAAACAGTAGGTAAATAGACGTTTTAATGAACTACACAAACACCACAATGTACGCACTTCTATTCTTGCAGTTGACCTAGATGAATGTCTCAGCAAATAGTATAAAATATTGCGATCTATCTGGACTGAAGCATTTTCTCAGTAAATAGTGTAAAATGTTGACTAGAGATAGCATCACACTCAACTTGGGTGTAAGGGCAGAGTTCACGCATCATGTCAGACAGACAGATTCAGAGTTAACTTTCAGCTCTGATCCAGTATTCAGAGTAGAAGAAATTTATACCTCACAAACATTTATTGTACCACATGGCAAGCATGACTCGTTCAAATTGTTTACATCCAAGCTAGTGAAGGGAAGATCGAGTGTGTCTTAAGCAAGAGGAAGCACAGAGCCCATCAATATACGAACCGATCAAAAGCAACTTTACTCTACTTGTTTATCTGGGCTGCCACACTCAGCTGAGTTGATGAAATCCGGCATGAGGCAGGTGGGTTGAAGCATGCACGGCACCTTGCACAGGACTAAAAGGAAGGATTGCACAGCCGGCGGAATCCTAATAAGGAAAGGTAGGAGTTTTTTTCTCTGAATACAAAACTCACACGCCGTCAGGTCATACCCGGTACTGAAGGAAGCTTCAGGGCATTATCAACTAGAGTAGCATCGACTAAGATCCTCCTCTGCCCCGAACCTCACCCTGAACTGAAGCTGGTCCGCCAACGGAGGCTTGGAGTCATGTAGATGCAGATCCATAGCAGTCAGGCTTTGTCAATACCCTGGAAGAAGGAAGCACCCTCTGTATGTATCCAGTTTAAGCAGTCAGCACCGTCAGCAGTTCAGCTTGCTCATATTGCCCCTCCACTTTTTGCTCACCTGGTAAGTCACTTTACTGGTCCCTCACATGCATCACATTAATCTCTGTTTCTACAATTCCACAAGCAGCAGAGAAGAGGCACACGAATGATCTTCAAACCAGAGCACTTGGCCACAATCTCCTTTGTGCTACTGCAACTGCAAGCACATGCCTGAGATCTCATTTCCTCCATTTCCAACATCTACAGCCTCACATCAGGAACACATGTGCACCATCATTACATAGCTTGGTTCTTAGTTTGAGGTACACAACTTTTTCTACTATTCCTGTGTTTGAAATTCCGCAAAATTCTACAACTACACTATATGTGAAAGTTAGTACTTGCATACCTAGACTGAGATTTAACTAAATAGATGATGTGATATTCAGCAGAACTAAGAAAATATTGTATTACCAGGCTTGGTATCATATCTGGGAACATCTCTTGGCTAAGGTAACAGTCTTCAACATCTTCATTCTCTTTTCTCAAATTTCAGCATACATGTCTTCTGAAGAAATTGTAGCAAACAGAATAAAGAATATATAAGAGAGAATCTAAAAATGCAAAAGGTATAAAACAGAGGATGGTACATAAGACCCACCTTACTATCCTAAAAAGCATGCCAAGGGATAAAGATGTCCTGAACATCTGTATAGATAATGCTAATATGGAATAAAATTAGCTAAAAGGTATGGCAGAGGTTAACACGATAATGCCATAACCCTTTCTAATGTTACCTTGATTAACATAAGTTCCTTTATTGTATGAAATGACCTCCCCTTTTCAGCACTGTACCATACAAGCAGCAATCCGCCTCCCCTGAAATTTCCATTACATAGTTGCTACACTACTACTGCACCATTCTGTTTTCAGATCAGATGCACCAAGGAAAAGTAACAGGCGATAGGCCATCCAAAAATTACAAGAGAAAAATAAACAAGAAACAATTACAAACTAGTAGTGAAAAATGACCATCTTTCACAACAATTAATATCTTACAAACGAAGATTTTCAGCTTAGAAGAACTATAGCAGCAACCAACATACTAGATCCAAACTGCATCCTTGGCAGTGATCAACACACTGTGGTCATGATTGTCAAAAGACACATTCTGGTCATAACAAATACAAAATCGTTCCCCAGTAAAAAAAAAAAGGAGTCCAAAATTTACATACAAAGGGATATTTTGAGACTTCATCTCATCTTCATGGCCAAAATGAGAACCTTCTTTCATGGAAAGAGATGAAGGATAGCACTGAGAACACAAAGATAGAGTGCGCAGATACACTACTCACTGATACTTGAAAGCATTTGCAGGATGCACTAATCTGTGATCTCACACTCTCTTAGTTGCAATATATGTGTCAATATGACATGGGAATAGACAAGAGGGCAGTGTGATGCTCTTCTCTACTGAATGATGTAATGAACATACAACGACTCACAAATCAAATTATCAGTTTCAGCCTGGATTAGAAATAAAAGATCAGCATATATATCTAACAAACATACTATAGCAGACAACCATCACTCAGTTAGGCCAAGATCACCAACTTAGGAATTAATAACAGCCTTCCTGCTAAGAAAAAAAGGAATTAATAACAGCCTAACATGCAGAGTGTTTTTTTTGTGCCATACCAAGTTACCAAGTTTCATACCCATTCTTTGTTCATGCAATTCTGAATCTAGTGGGCACTTCCCCTCTGCAAGCACCGGCATAGTCTTCAGCGAGGTGGGGTGCAGCTTCCTTCTGAGGACATACGAACTTCTCCATGAATGTCTTCTCGCTGATATTGAGTGTATTATAGTAATCCCGGTCATGATTTAGAAATCCGTTTTCCTTGAGAAACTTTACAACATAGTACCGGGGCCTGAGCCGGCCCTCCAGGCTGTAAGAGAGCAACATCGGACGATGAGCAATGTATGTCGGTTCCAGCCCCACCTCAGAGATGAGGAACTCTGACCTCCTCTGCAGAGAATCCTTAGACCTCCTCAGCAAGGGTGGAAACTTGGACACAGCAATGCCGACCTGAGCATCTGACCACCTAAAGGTTTTCTTCAAATACACCACTTTGGCGGCGATCTTGTCCACGCCGAGGAATGCAACAGCACACACCGCATGCCTGAACATCCGAGATCCACGGGGCACACCAAGACTTTCAGCGCATGCCACGATTGCCCGGATGGATTCTACACTGGTGGTGAGCAGCCGTGTATGAGCTAAGCACAACTTGGCAATGTCGCAATCACCCAGCCCCGAGTCCCGCAGGGTTGCGACGTTGGGCTTGACCACCCTCTCAAGGTTAGACGAGATAAGGTAAAAGTGGCCCTTGAGAGCTCGGAGGGTGTTGTCGATGGAACCGAAGAGGGGCATGTAGTACTGCAGCTTGGAGACGATGGATGTGAGATGTAAGTTGCCGTGGCAGCAGGAGATGAGGCGCGCGATCTGAGAACGCGAGAGACCGAGGCCGGTGAGCTGGGCGACGACGGGGCCAAGGTATCCGTCCACTCTGGAGCAGAGTACCTTGGGGTCTCCCGCGACGACGGCGGCAACGTCGGAGCTGGAGAAGCCCTGGGCGGCGAGGAAGGAGAGGACGGCGTCGGGCTTGGTGGGGGATTTGAGGTGGGAGAGCTTGGGGGAGGCCTTGAGTGCCTGCGCTCGAGTGAGGCCGCAGGTCTCGACGAGGTAGTCGTCCACGGCGAAGCTAGGGTTTGGGGAGATGACGGGCGCGGCGGCGGCGGCAGAGATGGCGCGGTGGAGATAGGAGCCCTGAGAGGTGGCGGGAGATGAGCGGAGGCGGGCGAGGATGCAGCACCGGAGGCGGAGCATGGTGGCGCGGCGGCGGCGGCGGCGCGGGGGGAGGGGGGAGGGAACGAACGACGGCCCGTTGGTTGGTGGGAGCGTAGAGTGTGGGCTCCACGCATCAGTCTGATGGTGTCGCTAGAATTACGGGTTTCAGAATTTTTGAACACTTCAAATGTTTCTTCGTTTTTTTCTTTTATTGTTTGACAAAACCAAGATGTAACTGGGTCAAAATCAAGTTACGTAGTACTTTCTTTTTCAATAAAACTTACTATCTATTCATCAACTGTCAAGATAGTACAAATAAACACTAGAGGTAAAAATTACATCTAGGTCCGTAGAACACGAATACAAACACATTAGGTAACATTTAGAATGCTCGTGCGTTGCCACGGGCTTTTGAAATATTTTGCTAGAGTTATATATAAATATAATGCATGTTAAATTTCACATGTATAGAAAAGATAAAAAATTAATTTGATGATTTATACATAAAGACCGATGATCCAACAGATAATATGTTACGAATTAAGATCTACTTTGAGTTAGAGCTGAGTAAAAGGAAAATAATCCATGGAAGAGTGGTCGAACTAGCAAACACCCATCGTATGGTGGCTCTATGTTTTCGATTCAGTAAAATACATCCTAGACTGTTGAGTCGGATATTTCATCACTCAGGTAGCCGCACGAACTAAGAATTCCCCTGTCTTCAACACTTAAAGATAGAATAGAAATTATCTTTACTGTATCCATGTTTTCTTAAGTGAAATTGTGTGTCTTAGTCGTGAGAACACACGGTTATTTGTATCTATTGATCGGCTCACCACTTGACTTACAACCTTAGAGGGCATGTAGTTAGCACAACTAGCTAACATGAGAGTAAAGCTTACAGATCATTCGCTTATTTGAAACAAAAAAGGTTTAGCTTCATAATGATACTCAAACCATATGAATAAGGCCAAAGGCAATCGATACAACAACTTAGTTCGACCGTACATGATTTATGTTAAAATCCAATTGTGTTGATATTAACATATAAGCCCTTCCCAATCAAAGACTACCATGGCTATAATTCTAACACGGTGCGGTGGTGTGCAAGACTACCAGGCCCAGTCGACACACATCCTATCTCCTTCCACTCACTACCCTGCCTCTAACTCTAATTCTAGCGTGCTTCATGCTCCTAGGTTTTTCCACTTCCACACAAGTACATGTACACTTGGTGCATGTTGAATAAGAGAGTTCGGTCAAGAGATAGGAACAACATCAATTGTAATGTGAGGGTCTCTTCGCTGCGTTGATCAGTCCATAATACAAATCCAAATTGCGCCACTGCATTGTGTGTGAAGCTAGTAAAAAAATCCTATTTGTAACGGAGTAGATAGACTATCAACCATGAACAAGGCCACAAAAGGAAATGGTAGTCACTGCCCTATAAGACAACCGCCACACGCCCTTTCTCCACGAAGAATAAGACACTAGCCAAACTTTGGCAATGGGGCCTGCCACCACCTTGACAAGGTCGAAGGTAGGAGCTGCGAGGACAAAATTTATGCGACATGCCCCCTAGACGGACATCAGCCCCTTCCACCGCCTAAGAAGCGTTGCTGGTTACTGGGCAGTCGGATCAAGGGTGAAAGAGAGGGTGACAAAGAATTTAATTAGGTGCATCATATGAGATATACCTTTCACACAATAAAAAACATGACAGGTTACTGATGAAACTAAAGTCCAAGAGTCTCGAGTGGTTGAGTTTCATATCTCTATATATGTATTTGTTCATGGACCAATGGCTCATCTACAAGTTACTATCTTTTCTCTGTGTGAACCAACACAATATGAAATCATAGAATGTTGATGTAAGGACATGTATATAGAAATGGATGGGTGATCGAGAGAGCGGTGGTGATAAACGTTAAGTGGCAGCGGACCATAAGCATCACTCACTAGGAATAGGATGCACATAGATTTCGAGTTCAAAACCAACTGCAAGTGTACACACAAGAACTCTTATCTGCGCTGCTCTTGGATACATGTGTGGATTGTGTGTTGGTTGGTGTCGTGAGGCAATATGCCACGCTACCTTCTTAGTAGGAGACCCTGACTTACTCCCTTTGTTCTTGAAAAGAATGAGTATAATTTTTTGTATGTAGTCAAACGAAGTAAGGTTTGACCAAGTTTATAGAAAAAAACTATCAACAACGACAATACTAGGTAGATATAGCATGAAAATATATTGTACAGTGTATTTGATGATACTAAATGTTAGGGAACGTAGTAATTTCAAAAAAATTCCTACGATCACGCAAGATCTATCTAGATGATGCATAGCAACAAGAGGGGAGAGTGTTGAACACGTGAAGATTAATAAAGGGGATATTAACCTGAGTGCCTAGCAACGAAGCAGGAATATTGTTTTGGTTCTCATCTAATCATCTTAGCGTCCCATTTTGTAGGCCCTGTAGATCTAGTCACTACATAATCGTTGCGGAGTGAAGCCATGAAAATTGAAATTAGCAAATAATCACCTGGAATCAAATCAAATGGTCATTCAGCACTGATGGTGATCACCATTTCACCATCAATAATCAATTAAAAATTCAATAATCTTTTGTATTCGACCATTTTTACAGTACCCTGTACTGCTACGTGTGAGGAGAGCAGTATAAGAAACCACCCCCGCCGATTTCTCAAGGTTAAAATAGGCATTTCTTGGTTGTAATAACTAACGTGAAAGTTTTCTCCAACTCGTCAAGGCCTAAGGGACTGGAAATCAACTTCGTTGCGACCTCAGCACCTTTTTGTGAACGCCGCCATGCCCTTGCCGTCCTTGCTGCTGCTACATTGTGTGCCCGCATCTTTGTGTCTTGCCACGCTCTCGCTTTATGATTTGCCGCCGCCGCATTTAACCTAGGTGGTCTGGCTTCCTTCGGCCTTGGCGTCACGTCTACAAGCACGACCGACAAAGGGGAGGTGCTCAGGCGGCCGCCGGAATCTTAGCCGATGGGTGCTGCGGACGTGTAGGAAACGAAAGAGAACGAACGGTCTGGGTGGGTCAGGGCGATGGGATTGACGGGCTAAATTCCCTTTATCTAAAACGCCCTCACAACACGTATACCGTTGCGCGTTGTGCGGCCAGAATCAACCAGTACGTTTCCGTTGTTGGTTGAGTTAGTGGTGGCTTCTTTGTTATCGTTTGTAGCAGTATTCCCTTTAGGGTTAACCATATATAGATGTGCAATGGTTGCAGCAAACGTTGGCAACTGCACCATTCATTGTAGAAGTAAATGGCCACAACAGTTAGCATGTGGTGTTCGTGGTGGGTTGAGTTCGTGATGGCTTGTTTTTCATGTTTTTTAGCAGTATTCGCTTTAGGGTTGATCATATATAGATGTGCAATGAGTGCAAAAATTGTTGGAAATCACACCATTCATAGTAGAATTAAATGGCCACAACAGTTGGCATGTGGTGTTTGGTGAAAAAATGATGTCCTCGCCTCCACCCGTGTCTTCTATACATATATATATCTAGCTGCCCCATGTAGCAAGATCACGTCTAGTTGCTAGGGGAGAATGCTAGAGTGTAGGAGAGCAATATTGACTAGCACGGTGGATGCACCAATGGTCACATAGCGTTCTGGCAGGGAATAGGATGTATCAGAAATTTAGAGTTGGAGACGAGTAAACAAAAGAGTGCTTTGAATACTGGTGTAACTAGCAAATACAGATCACATGGCGGCTCTACGTTGCCAGTTCGGCACAGTTTACTCTCCTGTGTTGAGCCGTTGATTTCATCACTCAGGTATCGAGCTGCTCAAACTAAGCATGGCCAGGTCTCCAACACACGAAGTTTGGGAAACACGTGAAGATTGGGAAAGCGTGTCACTAGGTTAAATGGAATCATGACTTGAGCGCGAGAACACATGATTATTTGCATCTACTGATCGTCTCACCTATTAACTTATAAGACACCCTCAATATTACAGTACAAGCACCTAGTGGGCGCAGCTAGTCAGCAGGTGAGTTTTTTTTTTTAAAGAGTCAGCAGGTGAGTAAAGCTCACAGTTCGTTTGTTTGGATAAAAAGGGTTTTCTCCGTACCGGAACTCAAATCATATGATTAAGACCACAAAAGGCACTGGATGCAACAGCTTAGTTCGACCATACTAGATATATCATTACTAATAAGAATGACAAAAGATCCAACTGTCTGAAATTAACAGGTAGCCACTGACCAATCAAAGGGGAAAGGAAATCAGAAATGCTCTTTGTAATCGAGCAAGCGAATCGCCTTACCTGACAATCATAGCAGGCTGCATCAACACTGCGACCAAAATGAACAAGTAAATTTACTCCCACACAAACATATGCAAATATATTCCACCAACAATATTAGTCGGTCCTCGCTATCAACCACATCTAAAACCATGTCAACGAATGGAAACAACACCACCTTAACAGAAAAGCAAAAAGATATAGCTGTATGATTTCAGCGATCCAAATCCGCACGGTGCAGCGATGCGCAAGACTACCATTTCCAATCGGCACACATCCTGTCTCCTTCCACTCACTACCCTGGCTACAACTCTGGCTGCTGGTTTTCTTCATCAGAACGCAGAGCTCAGGGCACCACGTGCTGCCTGTTGTTTCATCTCCTGGGCTTTTCCACTTCCAGAGAAGTACATGTACACTTGCTGCATGTTGAGTAAGAGAGTATGGTGATCAAGAGATAGGAACAACATCAGTTGCAATGCAAGGATCTATTGGCTATGCCGATCAGTCTAATACAAATTGAGCATTTCATCCAATATGTGCCAATGCATCTGCTCATCAGTAAGGAGGGGCTAACACTACATTCTTCGAAAAGGATGATAACCCCCGACATCTGCATCAATCCATGCACACAACCGCCTTTATTATTATCCAATAGAGTCTGAAAACATGAATACATGGATCAACCCGAAGCCACCTATCTCGCAAACAAACTCGTGACACCTACAATTTGTAATGTACCCGAACAGCATGAACGCATACCATCTAATCCGGTGGCCTCACACAGCTGCCCTGCATCGGGCCAAGAGCACCACCCGTTCTGGGCGACCCACAGCACGCACCGCATGTGCATGCTTTGATCCGCTGCCGCCATCTTCCGTCGTCCCATATCTAGGAGTGATCAATGCTTTGACCTTGTCAGGCCTAACTGCCATCGGCGCCACCACGACACCAGACAGTGCCACCAGCGTGCACGTGTCCATCAACCTGCATCCAACACCGAGAACCACTTCGCCACGCCGCCAAGACCCTTTGATGCGGTTGATACAACACCGCTCCACATATTGGCCCCTTCAGTCAGTACCTTCTCGAAAACAATGCCCCCAAGAGGGAGAACGGCACCGATGTCCCCGTCATCATCCGATTAGGGAGACCCAGATCTAGGGTTTCCCCCAGAGCAGATGCCAGTAGAGGAAGAAGGGCACGCCATCTGCTGCGGCCAACGAGCCCACACGGTTCCCACCACCACAATGCTCTCATGGCGACGCCTTCAAGAAGGACACGGTGCCCAGAGCGTCGGCGCCGCCCACCGAAGTTAGGGTTTTCACCCGAGTAGTAATGAGGTGGGAAGAGGTAGGGCAGACCCGACCGGCCGACATCTCCAAGAAGAAAGCTGACGCCCCCGAGCATAGTCGCCATCACGGCCGGCCGTAGACGACCATGGAGTTATCGTGATCTAAAGCCCCCACCACCCACTCCACCAACAGCCCTATGACCGGCTAGACGAGCATGGCCAAGATCCGGCCGAGGTGGAACGCACCATGTCGGGACGAGATGCAACCGCCAGATCCAGCGTCATCGGCCATCGGGGCAACAAAGCTCCGACCCAACCTGCAGGGTAGCCGTCGGTCACCCGATCCAGTGACCAACCCGCCAGGCCCTCCTCACCACAGGAGAAGTTGGCCTCGCCAGAGGGCCACAGCCCCAGATCCGAGCTCTCAGCCCCAGATCGGGAGGAGCAGCGCAAGCCCTGCCGCCACAGTCCTTGGTTGTGCCGCGGGCTCGCCCAGCGTCAGCCTCATGTGGCGGCGAGGAGGGAGGGAGGAAATTGGGAGGGGAATCGTTTGTGCGCGGTGGGCCGGCTGAGCATTGGGTTCGGCTCACCTGCAGGGTTCCCAGCAGGGATTATTGTACAGGGCTAATAAATGAGTGCCGTGTGTCCCTGTGGCCAACAATTATAATTATCTTTGATTAATTTTGTTTCCTGCTCCTTCGATCCTTCCTCGCCAAGAGACTAGGTGCTAGCACCGATAGGTTTTGATTCGTCGGCCCGCGACACCGCTGGGCGTAGTGTCTCCAATCGTGGATGCCGGCGGCCGCCCCAGCCGAGGCTCCCGCAGTGCTGCATCCCATGGCGACGCCCCCGCTGGTGGCCGAACCACCTGCCGTGCTGGCCGCGTCCTAGGCCTCATCCACGAGCGACCAAGCACAAGCGGAAAAAGCAGAGGGGCAAGAAGAAAGCGCATGTTCCCTCGTCGGAGTCGTTCGGCCCGCCGGCGCCCATCGTGCCCGAACTTACGCACACGCACACCACCGTTGAAGACGTGCCCGCCTCGCATCCTCCGTCAATGATCCAATAATACCGCAGTCAAGACTGAACCTCTTTTAATTTGGCGCCGATCGAAAAAAAGGATGAAACGATGAACTGATTTTCGTTGGTGCAGAGCTGGAGCGGCCGGCAGTACAGGTACCGCGTGGTCGCCGTACAGACTGCCATGGTCGCGCTTCTGTGGTCGTTTGCTCGTTGTGATAGAGATCATTTAGACTGTAATCTCGCCAAAACATGAGATAAAGACGGCGGCGCTCCACCAGACTGAAAAATAATGACGCAGGGTAGTCCTCGATTGGTAGTAGACGACCCAGCTACATTGCCGGCGGCCGAGCAAGCACAGCCAGCCTCTTTATTTCTTCAGCGCAGATACCGGATGATGAAACAGCAGGAAACAAAATTAATCAAAATTAATTGTAGTTGTTGGCCCATATGGACACGTGGCACTCGTTAAATGGCCCTGCATAATAATCCCTGCTGGGAACCCTGCAGGTGAGCCGAACCCCTGAACATTGCGCCTGTCACGTCCACGCATGTGCGATACAGGCGACTCAAGTCGCGACACGTGGGGCAGCAGGACCCACATACGTTATCTCCCCATCCCGTGCAGTTGTCGCAGAAGGGCGTGAGGCGGAGCTCGTCGCCGTCGGCCTCCATCCCGCGCGCCAGCTCCTCGACGGCCTCGGCCAAGGCCGCGAGCTACTGCTCCATCCCCTGCCGCGCGGCCACCATGACCGCCGCCGCATCACACATCTGCTCGGAACTGAGCCGGGGAGCCTAGTAGATGTGGAGCGGCCACGGCGGAGCCTTACATGACGGTTTGCTACGAGCGACTGTTATTTGGGGAGTGCACGCGATGCTGTTGTCCTTCCGCCCATGGCCGGTGCTGCCAGGGGCGCCATATCCCGGCGAACCTGCAAAGCCGACGTGCTGCACGGGAATGCTTCAGCCGGCTACGGTGAAGCTGTTAACGGCACTGGTCGAAGCTGCAACCAGAGACATAAATTGCTACATGCGCCATTCTTTTTGCAGGGACAAGAGAAAACAGGTGTTACAAGCGGTGCACATAGGAGCTACAACCCGTCAAAGCCAAATGCTACGACCGGTGACAATTTTTGCTGGAACCAAAGAAAGAATGAGCTTCGATGGACATGCATCAGAGCTACAACCAGTACTTAAAAAATGCTACGTCCGGCAACAAAAAAGCTACATCCGGCTTTGAAAAAAGCTTTAACTGGATATGGGGTAGCTCGAGGTCGGCCACCGCGCAGCATAAAAAGCTACAACCGGCGGCGAGAAAAGCTACAACCCGCTTCTAGAAAAGCTTCAAACAGAAAACGGCTAACTAGCAATGGCGAGCGGCAACGACGAAGCTGCGTGGCGGTGCTGCAATGGGCGCATGGCGAGCTACGACACGGCCGGTGGTGATGCTGGAACCATCACCTGGCGGTGCTGCAATCAGGGGGGGTGTGAGACGCATCGAGATGCAAAGGCGGAGCTGCATCCGGCGAGCGGCGGCGGCCCCGGCGAGCGGCGACAGACGGCCAAGGGTGAGCACCAGGAGACTGACCTATGGATTTCTTCTTCTTTTTTTCTCACGTGCGTCCAGAAGGAGGAAGACGACCTGGTTTGCGGGCAATCCCACTCGTTTGATGCGTGTAAATCCGACGCCTGGCAGCAGACCGGCCCAAATTTGGGCCGGTGCGCCGGCGCCTATCAGCGCCCAATTGGGAGTCCCGGCAGCGCAAGGAGGAGTCGCCCTAGAGGGGTGGTGCGCTCGAGGTAATTACTACATAATCATAACCTTATGAAAAACATGAGAACTAAAACATTCAATTGGCTTTTGGTTGTTAACTAATCATGGTTGGAATAGAGAGATAACAGCACACATATAATTGGCCATGCAGACTAAGATCTTCAAATAACAAGAATTTAATCATCCCAAGAAAAAAAGAGGGAAACCACACCACCTGAATGACTCCTATGCTCAGCAGTGATTCAAGGCAGAACAATCCAAATCCAACAAAGTAAAATATATGCCAAATGAAGTTCCACAAAAATAAGACTGGCAGACACAATCACATCCAAATGCAATCTACGAAGTAAAACCCTGATACTCATATGCGTGTGAGGTATGCCGCAGTTATGTGACGCTCCAACGTTCGTAATGCTCTTTATCAAGGAAACAAGATGATCGTCGTGCAACTCTACTACACGAAGAAGACCTGGGATATGTTGAAGGCAGTGGTTACGACTTACGAGGACCAAATGAAGGACAACATTTGCCCTCGCTGCTGCCTGTGAAGAGCGGTGGGGATGGGGAAGTCGGATCAAGGGAGAAGGTGGCGATGGAGAAGGATTGTGGTGCGTGATATAAGAGACATTTTTCACACAAATAAAAATGATGTGATATATTATTCATGAAACTGAAGTCTAGGAGTCTAGAGTGGTTGAGCCGCATATCTCCATATATGCATGTGGTCATGGACCGATGGTTCGTCTACAAATTACTAGTGTTACTCCATTTAAACACACACAATGTGCAATCATAGAATGTTAATCTTAGGATATGTATGGAAACTAGATGATTGGTTGAAGAGTCGTAGTGATACATCAACTGGCAGCAGACATAAGGTGATTCATCTGGAATAGGATGCACGGAGAATTGCAGTTGAAGACCAACACTAAGCACATGATCTGCTTCTTGCTTCTCTCGGATACATGTCGTGGCTATGTGCTTCGTGGCATGAGGCAGTATGCCCCTACAGAATGTACCATGCCACACCAGATGGTTAGCAAGATGCTATGGACTAATTGGTTAAATTGTTAGATCTTGAATTGAGTATATAACAAGTGAACTGAGCATAGCTCGGATGATTAGGTTTCTTGTGGTGGAACCAGCTCACCATGATTCTAAGTCATAGACTTGACACGGATGGTCATGATTTTCCGGATTTATTCTGGGCTTTCTGACGCTATTCTTTGACCAGTATGGCATGCTCGTCAACTACGACTCTCTCAGAGGTGCTCGTACGGGTAGGGTGAGTGTGTGCGCATGTTTATGAGAGTCTATGTTTGTATTGTGTTACTTAAAAAATTGATTATATAACAACCATATCTCACCAATTCACACATAGCTACATGTACTTGCAAAACACGTGAAAAATTACTCGTAAATGTCATGCTCCATCTTGATATCATTGTCCTCCGGCCATATCAAGAAAAAGCACCAAATTTATATTAAGATAAGTAAGAATAAACATGTTTGACTTCACAACCTCTCCCATTGCAAAGTAAATTAAAATTTAGGCATCTGCTTACTTTCAGTAATAAGAGATGCCTACCCTCTTTAGAGAAAATAATCACATCATATCCTGACATGCTGTTGCCATCCTTGATTGATTTCCTTACTGGTCCCATTTTCCTAGTTTATAAACCGATCACACATTTTAAGATTCAACTTAGACTATCATTCAAGCCAATAATTTATAAATTATTACCATAAAAATATACCATAGGAACTATCGAATATGAATTCAGTGGCATAATATTTGGATCACATAACCTACGTTTTGGTAAAGAAAATAGAACTTTTATGCTCAAGTCAGTAATTCCTAATGCAAACCAACAACCATATTTCGGTTGCTTTTGTTGTCCACGGGCATGTGTGTAATATGGCATTCTAAGTTTGCATTTAAATATGGACATCTCGGGGAGTCAAAAGGGTAGGATGGTCATTTCATGTTAAACCTTAATTATTATGCATACACCTAAAACACCTTGTAAAAGTTAATAGAGGGAATGTTAACATGAGTGCCTAGCAACAAAGCAAGTGCATCATTTTGGTTCTCGCCTGATCATCTTAGCAACTTGTCTCGTGAGCCCTATAGATCTACTCATTACATGTTCATTGTAGAGCGAAGCCATGAAGATTGAAATTAGCAAATCATGTGGACTAGAATCAAATTGCCTTTGTTCTTATGATGCTCACTACTTCAGTACTAGTAATCAATTAACAATTTAATAATATTTTGTATTCATGTTTCTATTGAGTTACACAGAGGATTTGGTGTCATGGCATA
Source organism: Triticum aestivum (assembly GCF_018294505.1). Classification (NCBI taxonomy): domain Eukaryota; kingdom Viridiplantae; phylum Streptophyta; class Magnoliopsida; order Poales; family Poaceae; genus Triticum; species Triticum aestivum. The sequence continues at coordinate 418,779,828 of NC_057796.1, forward strand.
TCTTCTGTTTGCTATACCGAGTTGGAATCAATCAACACTAAGAAGTTTTTCAGTTTTGGTTGAGTTCGTGATAGCTTTGTCATGGTTTTCTAGTGGCACTCGCTTTAGGGTTGCCCATATGTAGAGAAACATTGGTAATTGCACCACTTGTCGTAGACTTAAATGGCTAAACCATTGGCATGTGATGTTTGGTGGAGAAATGATGTATTGGCCACACAAATGTTTAACTCCTAGATTTTATATGCATATCTATCTTCCCCATGTGGCGGCATCATGTTTAGTTGCTAGGAGATAATGCCAAAGCGTAGGAGAGCAACACTGATGAGCACGGTGAATGCACCGACAGTCACATATCGTGACCTAGCAGGGAAATGTGATGTATCAAAACTTTGAGTTGGAGCCAAGTAAAAAAGAAAAAATCCATGGAAGAGTGGTTGAACTAGCAAACACCCATCATATGGTGGCTCTATGTTGTCAATTCAGTGGAATTCATCCTGGAGTATTGAGTCTGTAGATTTCATCAGACGGGTATACTGGTTGCACGATCTAAGACTTCACCGATCTCTAACACTTGAAAATGGAAGAGAATATGTATGCATTTTATCCATGTTTTCATAAGTGGAATTCTAGTCTTAGTCCTAACACTAGTAGAAAAATGGTCAAATGTCAAGCACATTAGTGCCGGTTTGCTTTTGAGCCGGCACTAATGTGTGCATTAGTGTCGGTTCCAACGGCTAGCCAGCCGCTTTCATTAGTACCGGTTCGTGGCCGACCTTTAGCACCGGTTCGTGCCACGGACCGATACTAAAGTGAGTGGTGGCAGGATGTTATCAGTCCGGGGCCCCTCCAGCACCTTTAGTACCGGTTCATGGCACGAACCGGTGCTAAAGGTCGTCCTACATAAGCCCTTCGTCCACCCGAGCTCGCTCTGTTCTTCCCCTTTCCCCTCTCCTCTCTGTTCTTCCCCTCTTCCTCTCGAGCTCATCACACATTTTGCCCAAAATTTGTCAAGATTTGAAGGCCCCCATCCATTCAAATGATCACAAAGGTTAGCAACTTTGTCCTTTCATCTCTGATTGCTAGATTAGCTCTTGCAATGCTTTGTATAGTGATTAATTTATGAGTTTAGTAATTTGGTAGAAAATATATGTGCTAGTATTTGATTTATATGCAATTTGTGGTCAAAACTAACACTTAGTTTGCATATGTAGGTGTGGTTTACTTAGTGCCTTCTAAATCTCCGTCGTAACCACAGTCGATCGCCCGCACCGTTCCGTCGCCGGCACCACCTTGTGGTGAGCCTCTTGTTCATGAATGTTTTACATTACCAAATTGATGTTTGTGTGATTTGGATATATAGTTACTCGTATAATTATCTTACCCGTACGTTGTTTGTTATACATAGTGCCATGGTTTTGATATCCGTCCCCGTCGGCCCTCGTCCTTGTTATGATTCGGATGTGGTATATTCTCTTTTAAAACTAGTTGTTGCATTTCGTGTTTATGACAAATTATGCCCATCAAGTTGACATAGATATTTTTGTCTAGGAGGTTTGTGAACCGGAAATTCCAACCGACCCTATTGTCGAGAGGTTAAATTTAGTTGAAAGAGAAAACGAGTATTTGAAAGAAAAATTGAAAAGAATTGAGGGGGAGAAGATGGAATTGGAGTTGCATGTTGCCGATGTCGTCGATGATCACAAGATCAAGATGGAGAAAATGCGCTTGAAGATTAGAAAGATTAGAAAATATGCCATTGATAGTGAGGCTTGGTATCATTATGCTGTTGGATCAATTGTTACCTTAGTTGCGATCTTGATCGCATTTGTTGTTGCATTTAAATTCTTTAGTTAGAGAGTTATTTGTTTGTTGCATTTAAGTCTTGTATGAACTTTATGTATGAACTTTATGTATGAACTTGTATTAATTTGGTCTATTCGGTGTTGTGTAATGAAGATGAGCCGACAATGGATGTACGATGACCGATGCTCTCCCGAGTTCATTAATGGCGTGCAAACTTTTCTGCTTGCGGCTGAGGCAAACAAGCGGGCGGATGGTTTTATGCCTTGTCCATGTTTAGTCTGTAAGAATGATCACAATTACTCTACGTCAAGAACCATTCACGTCCACCTGTTTAAGTCCGGTTTCATGCCCCACTATAATGTTTGGACCAAGCACGGAGAAAGAGGGGTTATGATGGAAGACAATGAAGAAGAAGAGGACGACGACAGCTATCCTGGCCATGGGTTCCCTGAATACGATGATACAACAATGGGGGAAGAAGCTGAGCTGGCAATGCGGGAAGAAGCTGAAGAAGAGGCATCAGATGAGCCCGCTGATGATCTAGGTCGGGCCATTGCCGATGCAAAGAGAAACTGCGCAAGTGATTTGGAGAAGAAGAAGTTGCAGCGCATGTTAGAGGATCACAAGAAATTTTTGTACCCGAATTGCGAAGCTGACAAGAAAAAGTTGGGCACCACACTGGAATTGCTGCAATGGAAGGCAGAGAATGGTGTATCTGACAAGGGATTTGGAAAGTTGCTGGTAATGATAAAGAATATGCTTCCAAAGGACAACGAATTGCCCGAGAGTACGTACGAAGCAAAGAAGGTTGTCTGCCCTCTAGGGTTAGAGGTGCAGAAGATACATGCATGCCCTAATGACTGCATCCTCTACCGCGGTGAGTACGAGGATTTGAACGCTTGCCCGGTATGCGGTGCATTGCGCTATAAGATCAGGCGCGATGACCCTGGTGATGTCGAGGGCGAGCGCCCCAGGAAGAAGATTCCTGCCAAGGTGATGTGGTATGCTCCTATAATACCACGGTTGAAACGTTTGTTCCAAAACAAAGAGCATGCCAAGGCGATGCGATGGCACAGAGAAGACCGTAAGAAAGACGGAAAGTTGAGAGTACCCGCTGACGGGTCGCAGTGGAGAAAAATTGAGAGAAAGTACGGGAAGGAGTTTGCAGATGACGCAAGGAACGTATGGTTTGGTCTAAGCGCAGATGGCATTAATCCTTTTGGGGAGCAGAGCAGCAACCATAGCACCTGGCCTGTGACTCTATGTTTGTATAACCTTCCTCCTTGGTTGTGCATGAAGCGGAAGTTCATTATGATGCCAGTGCTCATCCAAGGCCCTAAGCAACCCGGCAACGACATTGATGTGTACCTAAGGCCATTAGTTGAAGAACTCTTACAGCTGTGGAATGGAACAGGTGTACGTGCGTGGGATGAGCACATGGGGGAAGAATTTGACCTAAAGGCGTTGCTGTTCGTGACCATCAATGATTGGCCTGCTCTCAGTAACCTTTCAGGACAGACAAACAAGGGATACCGCGGATGCACGCACTGTTTGGATGATACCGACAGTATATATTTGGAGAATTGTAGGAAGAATGTGTACCTGGGACATCGTCGATTTCTTCCGAGCAGGCATCCCGTAAGAAAGAAAGGCAAGCATTTCAAAGGTGAGGCGGATCACCGGACGAAGCCTCGGCACCGTACTGGTGCTGATGTACATGATATGGTCAAGGATTTGAAGGTAATCTTTGGAAAGGGTCCTGGCGGACAACCTGTTCCGAAAGGACGCTGACGGACGCGCACCCATGTGGAAGAAGAAATCTATATTCTGGGACCTGCCCTATTGGAAAGACCTAGAGGTCCGCTCCGCAATCGACGTGATGCACGTGACGAAGAATCTTTGCGTGACCCTGCTTGGCTTCTTGGGCGTGTATGGGAAGACAAAAGATACACCTGAGGCACGGGAGGACCAGCAACGTATGCATGGAAAAGACGGCATACATCAGGGGCATGCCAGCTACGCTCTTACCAAAGAAGAGAAGGAAATCTTCTTTGAATGCCTGCTCAGTATTAAGGTACCGTCTGGCTTCTCGTCGAATATAAAGGGAATAATAAACATGGCAGAGAAAAAGTTCCAGAACCTAAAGTCTCATGACTGCCACGTGATTATGACGCAACTGCTTCCGGTTGCATTGAGGGGGCTTCTACCGGATAACGTTCGATTAGCCATTGTGAAGCTATGTGCATTCCTCAATGCAATCTCTCAGAAGGTAATCGATCCAGAAATCATACCAAGGTTAGAGAATGATTTGGTGCAATGTCTTGTCAGTTTCGAGTTGGTGTTCCCACCATCCTTCTTCAACATCATGACGCACGTCCTAGTTCACCTATGCGAAGAGATTAGCGTTTTGGGTCCTGTATTTCTACACAATATGTTCCCCTTTGAGAGGTTCATGGGAGTCTTAAAGAAATATGTTCATAACCGTGCTAGGCCAGAAGGAAGCATCTCCAAGGGCCATGAAAATGAGGAGGTCATTGAGTTTTGTATTGACTTTATTCCTGACCTTAAGCCGATTGGTGTTCCTGAATCGCGGCATAAGGGCAGACTGGATGGAAAAGGCACGCTAGGAGGGAATCAAAAAATATGTATGGACGGACATTCTCTCACTGAAGCACACTACACAGTTATACAGAATTCCGCCTTGGTGGCTCCGTATATGGACGAACACAAGAATTTTCTACGCTCCAAACACCCGGAGCGGTCTGATGACTGGATTACACGTGAACAAACCAGGAGTTTCGCCGGCTGGTTGCAGACACGTACCATGCATGACGCCTCTATTGAAGATGACCTGTACTCGCTGTCCCAGTTACCATCTTCGAATATAATGACTTTCAAAGGGTACGAGATAAATGGTAATACATTTTACACGATCGCCCAAGATAAGAAGAGCACCAACCAAAACAGTGGTGTCCGCTTTGATGCAACAACCAAGACGGGAAAGGAAACATATTATGGTTACATAGAGGAGATATGGGAACTTGACTATGGACGTGATTTGAAGGTCCCTTTGTTTCGGTGCAAATGGGTCAATATGACACGATATGGGGTAACGGAAGACCCGCAGTATGGAATGACAACAGTGGATCTCAACAATCTTGCGTATGCAGACGAACCATTCGTCCTAGCTAATGATGTGGCACAGGTTTTCTATGTGAAGGATATGTCTACCAAGCCGAGAAAAAGAAAAGATAAGGAAGCGAATGCATCATACGATGAGCCAAAGCGCCACATAGTTCTTTCTGGGAAGAGAAACATCGTGGGAGTGGATGACAAGACAGACATGTCAGAAGATTATGAAAAGTTTGATGAAATTGCTCCATTCACAGTGAATATTGACCCGAGCATCCAGTTAAATGATGAAGATTTTCCATGGCTACGGCGCAAAGGGACATACGCGAAGAAAAAGTTTCACACCCAAAGATCTGGGATGTGATCGGCTTCACTATCATCACTTTCTTCTGTGTTTCACACCCAGGAGGGAATCTCTGTAATAGTTAGGGTAGTTATGTGTTTTGGCATTTGAAACGCGAAGAAATTTTATGTGCAAACAAATTCTTTCATGCATTTACTGATTTTTTCAGCTAAATGACCCTGAAATTGAAAAGCATTTCAAATGAACTCAGAAAAGGTTGAAAGTTGGCATGGTATCATAATTTCACCCACATAGCATGTGCAAAAAAGTAGAGAGGGTTACCGCAAAAACTGGATGCACTTCGTGTATAAAATGGACAATCTCTTTCGAAGTATCAGGGTTTCGGACGAAAACTCATCCGTTACAAAGGGATTTCATTTTTTAAATAACCTAAGCATTACCAAATTGAATATAATGATAAAACACACTAATATTAAACATAAGAAAAAAGAATCACTGAAAATCTATTTTCAAAGTTAAGTTATTCACAAACTAGTGATTCACACAAATTTCAAATAATTCAAAATGTAAACTATTCAAATTTGTAAACTACCGGCACTAACAGAAAGTTTGTAATTTTTTGTACCTAAAGCAAAAATATTCCCAAAGAAACTCTAAATACAGCAAAAAACAACTCAAAAATAAATAAACCAAAAATAAATAAAGCAAAAAAATAAGAAAATAAAAAAGCCCACCTACTGGGCCAGAGCGGCCTGCATACGGCTAGAAACCCAACCTGTAGTTAGGCCAGGATGCAGGCCCGCAAGCCCAGTAGGGCCATAGGCAGAGTAGGAGAGGTAGGCCCAGAAGGCCTGCTATTGAGAGGAGCTCAATGCAGTGCCCGCGTCGGGGCTTATAAACTGGTCCTGGCGCTCCTCAACTAGCGAGGTGGGACTAAACTTCTGCGCCCCTCGCCTGGCAGCGCACACCCTTTAGTACCGGGTGGTGGCACCAACCGGTACTAAAGGGTGAGCCTTTAGTACCGATTGGTGCCACCACCCGGTACTAAAGGTGGGCGCTTCCTGCCGCTTGGCCTGGCCAAAATCGACCTTTAGTACCGGTTGGTGGCTCCAACCGGTACTAAAAGACCATCCTATATAAGAAACACTTACGAAAATTTCGTCAGTTTCCTCCCACTTCTCTCTGCTTCATCGCCGCCTCCCCGTCCCGCGCCATCGCCGCCGCCGTTGCGCCGTCCCCGTCGACTCCGCGCCTCCCCCGTCCTCGTCGCGCCGTCCGCGTCGCCGGCCCGTCCCCATCCCCACACCGGCCCGCGTCCCCGTCCCCGCACCGGCCCGCGTCGCCGTCGCGTCGCTGTCGCCTCGACCTCGCCCGCGCTGTGAGCCTCTGTCCCCCCTCTCCTCTCCCTCCAATCGAAGCCGCCGCGCGCGCCGTCGGCGCCGTCGCCTTGGCTCGCCGTCGCCGTCGTCTGCACACACAACACATACACACACATACACACACACACACCATACACACACACAATTTTTGTTCTGTTTTTAGTTTTTAGTTTTTCTGCTTTTAGTTTTTAGTTTTTCTGTTATTAGTTTTTAGTTTTTTCAGCTTTTTCTGTATTAATGTTATAGAAATGTTTGTTATATAGAAATGTTAGTTATATATAGAAATGCTAGTTTTTTCTGTATTAATGTTATAGAAATGTTTGTTATATAGAAATGTTAAAGAAAAATTAGTTATACAATTTTAATTATAGAAATGTTAGAAATGTTAGTTGTAGATATGGTCGATGTTTTTTTAGTTTATTATATTTTTAGTTATAAAATTTAGAATTTGCATATAAGAAATCACAATCCAATCATTTAAAAAATGTTACTTTACTTTTGCGGCTTCTAGTATTTGTTGTCGACGATGCCCGGCCCGCATCCTCGCCGTCGACCCGTTCGCGACGACGTCTTGCTTCAGAGGACCCATGTCCGGGATTGGGCTCCGCCGGGCTGGCACTGGGAGGTGCTACCTGGAGGGGCGCGACGCTTGGTGAGGAACCCGGCCTCGGGTCCCGTCGTCGACCCTGATCTCCTTTGGTGGCGTTCGCGTGGGCCACATTCGGTGCAGAGGGAGCCGGCCCCGCCGGAGGTGGTGCGTCGTCGTGTCAGGGAGGAGGACGAGCACGTCCATCGCTACATGGCTGCTATGGACGTCAGGTTCTCCAATACCTGGCAGGTTCTTTGGGCAGATGACCGGAGATATGATCATGTGATGGTTCCTTGTCTTTGGGTGTCCACCGCCCGCGCCCCAGGAACCGCGAGTGGCCTAGATTCTTCTATAGTATTCGATCTTTATTAGCTACCTAGCCAGTGATGTATTCGAGATTATATATTATTTGAGACGATGTATTCGAGATTATATATTATTCGAGACGATGTATTCGAGATTATATATTATTCGAGACGATGCATATTATGTACTATACGATTCAGTTTTTCCTTATTGATTGCATCCATGCATTGTAATTTGAATACTAAATTGTTTTATATTTCTTCTGTATTAGTTAAATAAAAACTATGGCGGACAATACCGGCAGAGAGGGAGAAGAGGCCCTGTTCGAGATCATACGCAGCCCTAGCAGGCCAGATGATCTGAATGAAGCAAATGACGGCTCCCAATATCTAAACAATACCGGGGAGGGTGATGATAAGATATTCGATCTCGACGACCGAGCTGATGAAGTCATGAACTATGATTATGATTATGATGACGCAGACAATGATTATGACGACGAATACAATGTTGATCTTGAAATAACAAAGACTACCGGCGAGGTATATTTATATAAGCAGGCATCTAGTGATCATCACTTGTTTTTTTATTTGAAGATATATTAACGAATCGATCTTTCTTCTTTCAGCCCTCCGGATCGAGCAAATCTGCTTCTACAGACAGCAGGACAAAGCGCGGCCCGAGCAAAAAGTTGAAGGAGGGTGTAAAGTACAACATCGATTCCATCAAAGCTAGTGGCGAACCCCTCACGCCTAAGAACATTGCGAGCAAGTTTGTTCGTCAGTGCGGAGTTCTTGTGAAGGACCAACTCCCGATCTCCATTCAAGAATGGAAAGAGCCAAAAACTAAACGCCCAGATGTTACTTGGGTCGACGACAGAGCAAAACAAAAGCTTTGGGAATCTCTGATGGAACATTTCACCCTACCAGATTATTTCACTGATGCAGATGTGCAGAAAGTCAAGGACGCTGCTCTTAAGAAGATGGCAATTGCATTCAACACCCACAAGAAAACTGTATGGGCCAACTACCTCGCTGCAGAAAGGAAGACTCCAGAATTCAAGGGAACACTGGAGAAGCAAAGAGAACACTGGCCCGCTTTCGTGAAATTCAAGGAATCAGAATTATCTAAGGAACGGTCGAGAAAAAACAAGGCCAATGCCGCAAAAAAGACGCAGTTCCATAGGCTGGGTCCAGGTGGCTACGCGGTGGCAATGCCTAAGTGGGATAAGTCTGAGCAAGAGATGGAGGATGCAGGGGTCACTCCGGTTACTAGGAGCTGGCCCCCCAGGTGCAGAACTTGGTTCTATGCGCATGGGGGGCGTTGGACCCGAAGACAGGCCTGGTTTCGAAGAAGGCAAGTCTAAAAGGAGCAGAACAAAAGTTACTTGACGCAATAGAAGATGCTCGAAAGGGGGTGTTCACGCCCAACAGAGAGAACGACGAGCTTACGCGCGCCCTGGGAAATCCTGAACACCCGGGAAGAACACGAGGCAAGGGCGTTATTCCCTGGTATGAGGGCTTTTCGGAATGGAACGACGACTACAGGACCCGTGCAAGAAAGAAGATGGAGGAGGAGAAGAAGAGGAAGCTGGAGGAGGAGCAGAGGAAGCAGGACGCGGAACGCCTTCAAGGCCTAGAAGCAAGGCACGCGGACTTGGCACTCAAATTCAGCAGCAGCAGCAGCAGATCGACTCACTTAGCCAGGAAAGGGGGTCTCAGCAGCGGCAGCAGCAAGCGGATGATCATCCAGCATTGGATTGCACCGTCCCATCCATGCCGAGAAGCAGCGTTGGTTCCGCCCCGGGCGACGCACTGCTGGATACATACCCTGTGGATGACATCATAGAGAACACTAACTGTGAGCTACACTTCAAAATGAAGAACATATCCATGAAGGTGGCGAACGCCGTTGCTTTTACAATTACCCTCGAAGCAACCTTCCATTGCGCCCCGATTCCAGCGGGCTATGCTCGTGTCTTGGTTGATGAGGTGGTGGGCCCATATTCGGGGCTAGAGCTTGACATTCCTGGAGGTGACGACGAGCAAACACTGGGAGAGGCCATACATCGTATCATCGTATGGAAAAAGGAGATCATCATCTTTCGAAGTCCACCGACACCGCGTCTGCCGACTCCTCCTCGAAGTCCGCCACCGTGTCAGCAGACTCCCGCTCCTCCAAGTCCACGAACGCGTGAGCAGACTCCTGCTTCAAGTCCGGCACAACGTCAGGCCACTCCTCCTGTTTCAACTCTGACACCGTGTCAGGCCACACCTCCTGCTTCAAGTCCGGCACAGCGTCACGCCACACCTCCTGCTTCAAGTCCGACACCGTGTCAGGCCACACCTCCTGCTTCAAGTCCGGCACAGCGTCAGGCCACTCCTCCTGCTCCAACTAAGCCACATCAGCCGTCTCCGCCGCCTAAGCAATCGCAGAAGAGACACGCCGCAGCTATGGTGCGTAGCGGTACGAGTCGAGGTAGTACAGAAAGTACAGGCGGAGACAAGCGATATAAATATGGTCCAAGCAGCCTCGCTCCTCTTCCTCAGAGGCCTTACGACATGACCGAGGAGCAAAACGATGCAATAGTGCCGGCCGAAGTGGACGCTCATTTTCGACCGAAACCGGTAACGCCGCCGAGGGAGAAAGTGCCTGAGGAAAAGATTGACCACTTCATTCGTATGGCTAGACCACCAGCTCCCAAGCCTGTTGACTCAGACTATGAGCGCCAAATCAGGAAGGCACATCGAGCACGACTACAGAAAGAAGCGAGCTCGAGCTCGAGCCAACAAGCAGCTGTTAAAAAATGCGGGAAAACCGTTCCCCAGCTGGGAGAACAAGCGGCGGAATCGACCCCCCCGCTTGTTGTGCCAACAACACATGAGAGTACGCGCGCCCAATATTATTGTGGGCAAACCGTTTACGTTCCCGAGCTGGGCGATGTGGTAATAACCGAGGAGCATATAATGCAGGCTGAAATGCTCAAGATCACTGTTGGACAACTCCTCGATATCGAGCCCATGCCTCCGTTTAGAGAGGAGGGAATAAAACGGAAATATGTCCGCGGCGAACCTTTGGTCGAGCCCGAGGAGGTCAAGAACCTCCCAACGAGAATGTATGAATTGCATGATTGGTACATGAAAATTACCAAGATTTCCAATCGAGAGTCCCTCATGGTGCAAGTCGAGGAAAATCATTACTTCCATAAGAAAGCTCTGGCCGTTGAGTATTCAGAACTATTTCAGTTATTCAATCAAGATGCACTCGACAAATCTATCGTCAGTTGCTATTGTATGTAAGTGATTTTTTTCTGTAATTTAAGTCTCAAGCTAGCTCTAGTGCTCATTGATTGATCATTAATTACATGTAATTATATATCCTCACTATATATTCTATTCTGTGGTATTATGCAGGATGAAGATGTATGAAATGAAAAAAGCTGGACGCTATGGCATTGGGTTCATTGACCCAAATACCGTTAATGAATACACATGGTAATTGGAATGGTGTAGACAAGATGTAGAGAAAAACATGGTAGAGTTCTTGAAGCGCCTCAATAGCAATGAAGATATACTACTTCCTTACAATTTCGAGTGAGTCACACTGTCTTGTACTACAAATTCTGTTTTTGCCTACTAGCTACATGTTAATAAGTGCATAGGTTTTAGGATTATAGTTGATTAGTGTTATGCACATGCCCGCTTAATTTATACATGCAAACATATGCACATGCAGCTTACACTGGATCTTGTTAGACATTAAAGTTGACGAAGGAAAAGTTGAAGTATTGGACTCACTACTTAAAAAAAATAGTGACTACAGCATCGTGAAGGGGATAGTCGACAGGTTATTTCAATCATTATTAACTATATCTCGGCCTATTTAGTTCATCATTTCCTGATATGAACTATTTTTAATAATTCCTTTATTAATTTTCTTTGTCGGCGGGTAGGGCTTGGGCAAAGTACATCAAGGTGACTCCAGGAAAATGGCGACAAAAGCTATGTTGGTATCGACCCAAGGTAAGTAATTAAGTAGTACTAGCTAGCTAGCTACCATCTCTTTAATTCTTGTTTCAATACCATTTAATTAATTAACATGCTTGATTAATTATTATCTGATTAAATTCTATTGTCGTAAAGGCCCTGAAGCAGGCGCCGGGGACTGAAGTGTGTGCATACTATGTTTGCGAGAACATTCGCATGATGGCGTCCGAAAGGAGCAGATCTGATAGACAAGACTGGGTACGTTTGCCAGAACACTATTCACAAATCTTACATGATTGTCGATATCTAGTCACACAACTAATACACATGCATATTGATCTCCTTCTTAACAGTTCAAAAAGGTGCGGGACAAGCTCCTATCAGAGGAGCGCATACGAGCACTTCAAGAGGAAATAGCGGGATTTTTGCTCGACCAGGTCATAGATCCCAAAGGAGAATACTATTACCCGCTACCGCCCCATGAACCACTTGTCATCATGCTTCGAAGGCACCAAGGCAACATGTAGGAGAAATTGTATATATATATACATGTGTATGTGTGAATAATTAATGGTGGTTGTGAGACATTCGATTATATATATATATGATCAGTTCTACGAGAAAATCTATTTATATATATGCATAACGTGTACAATATGTAGTATCGTAAAATACTAGCAAACAAAAAAGAATTAAATGAAAAACACAAAATTAATGGAAAAATTAAAATTAAAACCAAAACCCCCCCCCCCAAGCATTTAGTACCGGTTGGTGCTACCAACCGGTACTAATGGTCTACTAGCACCCGGGCCTGGCTCGTGCCACGTGGTGGCACTTTAGCGCCGGTTCGTGCCGAACCGGTACTAAAGGGGCGGCCTTTAGTCTCCACTCTGTAGTGCCGGTTGCAGAACCGACACTAAAGGCTCTTACGAACCGGTGATAAAAGCATGTTCTGCACTAATGTAAGAACACACAGTTATTTGCATCTGTCAATCGCATCACCTCTTGACTTACATCCTTAGAGGGCATGTCGCATTACTATGATTTACAACGCATACCTTTATACATTGTTGTTGCACCTAGTTAGCACAATTAGTTGGCATGATAGTAAAGCTCACAGTTCATTCGCTTGTTCGAAACAAAAAAAATCCTTCGTAAAGAAACTCAAACCATATGAATAAGGCCACATAAGGCAATGGATGCAACAATTTAGTTCGACCATACTTAATCTATCTTAATTAACAATGATAAAATATCCAATTGTTCTGATATTACAGATAGCCCATGCCCAGTCAAGGAATATCATGGCCATAATTATGGCACGGTGTAGCAATGTGTAAGACTACCATGCCCAATTCGCACACATCATGTCTCTTTCCACTCACTACAATGTCTCTAACTCTGGCTGGTGGTTTTCTTCATCAAAACGGAGAACTCAGGGCACTGCGTGCTTCCTGTTGTTTCATTTCCTTGGTTTTATTACTTCCACACAAGTACATGTACACTCGATCCATGTTCAATAACAGAGTTTGATGATCAAGAGATAGGAACAACATCAGTTGCAATGTGAGGATCTCTTGGTTATGCCGGTCGGTCTATAATACAAATTGGGCATTTCATCCAAATTGTGTCGGTGCATTGTGTATGAAGCTAGTAAAAATTTCCTCTTTGTAACATAGTTGATAGACTATCAACCATGAACAAGGACACAAAAGGAAACAGTAGTCACCATCATGTAAGACGACCGTCACGTGCCATTTAGCCACAAAGAAGAAGACACCTGCTACACATTGGTAGTGGGGCCTGCCACCATCTCGACGAGGTCAAAGGTAGTGGCTGCGAGGACCAAAATTATGCAACACGCCCCCTAGACAGACATTGGTCCTTGCCGCCACCTCGGAAGCGACACGGGTTATGGGGAAGTCGGATCAAGGGGTGAAAACGGCAATGACAAAGAATTTAGGTGCATCATATGAGATATACTTTCCACACAATAAAGAACATCACATGATATTGATGAAACTAAATTCCAAGAGTCCTGAGTGGTTGAGCTGCATGTCTCTATATATGTATTTGGTCAAGGACTGATGGCTCGTCTACAAGTTACTAGCTTTTTTCTATGTGAACAAACACAATATGGAATCATAGAATGTTGACGTAAGGATATGTATAGAGAACTTGATGGTTGGTTGAGGGAGTGGTGGTGATAAATGTTAAGTGGTCTTGAATCATAAGTACCGCTCATTAGGAATAGGATGGACGGGGGATTCAAGTTCAATACTGACTGCAAGTGTACAGACAAGAGCTCTGATCTTCACCGCTCTTGGATACAATGTTGATTGTGTGTCGGGTGGTCCCATGATGCAATGTGCCATGATGCCTACTTAGTAGGAGACTCTGACTTAGGGCCCGTTCGGCTCCTCTCCACGGGCCAGCTTCCTGAAATACCTATGTGAAGCCACCCCGAACACTACAGCGTCGTGAAGCCAACTTCGTGGAGACGAGGATCGAGCATGTGCAAATTTTGCGGAGAGCAGTAGTCACCCAGCTGCACTAAAGCAATAAATTGGAGTTCCTTGAAATTACATGGGAATTCCACCGCTAAGTTGTGTACCGGTTCGATCTCTTTTCTCCCGGGCTCCCATACGAACCAGCGAGTAGACATAGATGTGTCCACACCTTTCACTCCGAACTGGCTGACAGCCCATGTCACCATCTGCGTACCCTAACAGCCCATGTCCACACCTTTCACTCCGAACAGCCGTGTAGCCCAGCGCCAGCCCATACAGCCGTAGGGAAAAGTTGGCCACAGCCTCCCAAACGCACACAGCTCCACAAAGAAGTTGGAGTCGTGGATTTCCTGACCTAGAGAGCTTCCAAACGGGGCCTTATTCCATTCGTGCTTGAAAAGAATAAGTATAAATTTGTGTATGAAGTGAAACTGTGTAAGGTTGACCAGGTTTATAGAAGATAAATTAACAATGACAATAGTAGGTAGATATGGCATGTAAATATATTTTATAGTGTATTTAATGATACAAAATTGGTATGAAAGTTGTTTATAGTTTTTGATAAACTTGTTCCAACTTTGCACTGTTTGACCTAACAAAAAAATTATACGCCTTGATTTCAAGCACACGGGGAATACTTGGTTAAATTATTGTATCTGTAAATTGGGTATGTAGCAATTGTATCTCGCTAGCTAAACATAACAAAAAAGAGATGCAAAACATGTTGTAAATGCCATGCACCAAATATTAATTTCATGCTCCATTTTTTAACTCTCTTTGTCCGAGGCCGCCCTTCTTTCCTCGGAAGATAGAATAAACCTTATGTGTTATCACCCAAAATTTCATCTAGGTCCAGGCATCATTGCACTCCAACTGTATAAAGGAATATGACGTAATTTGTAAATTAAAAACAAGTACCAAGAAGCATGTTTTACTTTGCAACGTCCCCATTTCAAAAACAAATCATCTACTTATACCTTCCATAATAAGCGATGTCTTGCTCTTTTCAGAGAAAAATATCACATCATCTCATGTCTTACGCTTTTCATAGAAGAAAATCACATCATCTCATGTCATTCGCTTGCCCTCCTTGAGTGGTTCTCTTACTACTCCCATCTTCCTGGACTAGAAAGTGTCCATAGAATTTTAAGGTTCATTTTTGGCACCGGTTAGGCCAATTATATATGAGTTGTTACCTTCGAAATTGTATAGAGGAAACATCTTTCTAATATGAATTCAATGGCATAATTTTTGGATCACATAACCCACGTTTTAGTAACAAATTGCACTTATGAACTCAAGTAACTAATTCCCCATGCAAACCAACGACCGACTATTGGTTGCTTTTATTGTGCATTGGCATGTGTATAATATTGCATCATGAGATTGCATTTAAATATGGATCATCACAAGGAATCAAAAGGGATGGGATGGACATTTTATGTCCGACCTGTTGGGAATCGTAGCATAATTTTAAAATTTTCCTACGTTCACCAAGATGCATCTACGGAGTATACTAGCAACGAGGGGAAGGGAGTGCATCTACATACCCATGTAGATCGCGAGCGGAAGCGTTCCAATGAACGTGGATGACGGAGTCGTACTCGCCGTGATCCAAATCACCGATGACCGAGTGCCGAACGGACGGCACCTCCGCGTTCAACACACGTACGGTGCAGCGACGTCTCCTCCTTCTTGATCCAGCAAGGGGGAAGGAGAGGTTGATGGAGATCCAGCAGCACGACGGCGTGGTGGTGGATGTAGCGGTTCTCCTGCAGGGCTTCGCCGAGCTTCTGCGAGAGAGAGAGAGGTGTTGCAGGGGAGGAAGGAGGCGCCCAAGGCTGTAGGTTGCTGCCCTCCCTCCCCCCCCTTTATATAGGCCCCCTGGGGGGGCGCCGGCCCTAGAGATGAGATCTCAAGGGGGGGCGGCGGCCACAAGGGGGGAAGGGGTTGCCTTGCCCCCCAAGGCAAGGGGGAACTCCCCCCTAGGGTTCCCAACCCTAGGCGCATGGGGGGAGGCCCAAGGGGGGCGCCCCAGCCCACTAAGGGCTGGTTCCCTTCCACTTTCAGCCCACGGGGCCCTCCGGGATAGGTGGCCCCACCCGGTGGACCCCCGGGACCCTTCCGGTGGTCCCGGTACAATACCGGTAACCCCCGAAACTTTCCCGGTGGCCGAAACTGGACTTCCTATATATAATTCTTCACCTCCGGACCATTCCGGAACCTCTCGTGACGTCCGGGATCTCATCCGGGACTCCGAACAACTTTCGGGTTTCCGCATACATATATCTCTACAACCCTAGCGTCACCGAACCTTAAGTGTGTAGACCCTACGGGTTCGGGAGACATGCAGACATGACCGAGACGCCTCTCCGGTCAATAACCAACAGCGGGATCTGGATACCCATGTTGGCTCCCACATGTTCCACGATGATCTCATCGGATGAACCACGGTGTCGAGGATTCAATCAATCCGTATGCAATTCCCTTTGTCAATCGGTATGTTACTTGCCCGAGATTCGATCGTCGGTATCCCAATACCTTGTTCAATCTCGTTACCGGCAAGTCTCTTTACTCGTACCGCAATGCATGATCCCGTGACTAACGCCTTAGTCACATTGAGCTCATTATGATGATGCATTACCGAGTGGGCCCAGAGATACCTCTCCGTCACACGGAGTGACAAATCCCAGTCTCGATCCGTGCCAACCCAACAGACACTTTCGGAGATACCCGTAGTGCACCTTTATAGTCACCCAGTTACGTTGTGACGTTTGGCACACCCAAAGCACTCCTACGGTATCCGGGAGTTGCACGATCTCATGGTCTAAGGAAAAGATACTTGACATTGGAAAAGCTCTAGCAAACGAAACTACACGATCTTTTATGCTATGCTTAGGATTGGGTCTTGTCCATCACATCATTCTCCTAATGATGTGATCCCGTTATCAATGACATCCAATGTCCATAGTCAGGAAACCATGACTATCTGTTGATCAACGAGCTAGTCAACTAGAGGCTTACTAGGGACACGTTGTGGTCTATGTATTCACACATGTATTACGATTTCCGGACAATACAATTATAGCATGAATAATAGACAATTACCATGAACAAAGAAATATAATAATAACCATTTATTATTGCCTCTAGGGCATATTTCCAACAGTCTCCCACTTGCACTAGAGTCAATAATCTAGTTACATTGTGATGAATCGAACACCCATTGCGTCCTGGTGTTGATCATGTTTTGCCCTAGGGAGAGGTTTAGTCAACGGATCTGCTACATTCAGGTCCGTATGTACTTTACAAATATCTATGTCTCCATTTTGAACACTTTCACGAATGGAGTTGAAGCGACGCTTGATATGCCTGGTCTTCCTGTGAAACCTGGGCTCCTTCGCAAGGGCAATAGCTCCAGTGTTGTCACAGAAGAGAGTCATCGGGCCCGACGCATTGGGAATCACCCCTAGGTCGGTAATGAACTCCTTCATCCAGACTGCTTCCTGTGCTGCCTCCGAGGCTGCCATGTACTCCGCTTCACATGTAGATCCCGCCACGACGCTTTGCTTGCAACTGCACCAGCTTACTGCTCCTCCATTCAAAATATACACGTATCCGGTTTGTGACTTCGAGTCATCCAGATCTGTGTCGAAGCTAGCGTCGACGTAACCCTTTACGACGAGCTCTTCGTCACCTCCATAAACGAGAAACATATCCTTAGTCCTCTTCAGGTACTTCAGGATATTCTTGACCGCTGTCCAGTGTTCCATGCCGGGATTACTTTGGTACCTTCCTACCAAACTTACGGCAAGGTTTACATCAGGTCTGGTACACAGCATGGCATACATAATAGACCCTATGGCCGAGGCATAGGGGATGACACTCATCTTTTCTATATCTTCTGCCGTGGTCGGGCATTGAGCCGTGCTCAATTGCACACCTTGCAATACAGGCAAGAACCCCTTCTTGGACTGATCCATACTGAACTTCTTCAATATCTTGTCAAGGTATGTACTCTGTGAAAGACCAATGAGGCGTCTTGATCTATCTCTATAGATCTTGATGCCTAATATATAAGCAGCTTCTCCAAGGTCCTTCATTGAAAAACACTTATTCAAATAGGCCTTTATACTTTCCAAGAATTCTATATCATTTCCCATCAATAGTATGTCATCCACATATAATATGAGAAATGCTACAGAGCTCCCACTCACTTTCTTGTAAACACAGGCTTCTCCATAAGTCTGTGTAAACCCAAACGCTTTGATCATCTCATCAAAGCGAATGTTCCAACTCCGAGATGCTTGCACCAGCCCATAGATTGAGCGCTGGAGCTTGCATACTTTGTTAGCATTCTTAGGATCGACAAAACCTTCCGGCTGCATCATATACAACTCTTCCTTAAGGAAGCCGTTAAGGAATGCCGTTTTGACGTCCATCTGCCATATCTCATAATCATAGTATGCGGCAATTGCTAACATGATTCGGACGGACTTCAGCTTCGCTACGGGTGAGAAAGTCTCATCGTAGTCAACCCCTTGAACTTGTCGATAACCCTTAGCGACAAGTCGAGCTTTGTAGATGGTCACATTACCATCTGCGTCCGTCTTCTTCTTAAAGATCCATTTGTTTTCTATGGCTCGCCGCTCATCGGGCAAGTCAGTCAAAGTCCATACTTTGTTTTCATACATGGATTCTATCTCGGATTTCATGGCTTCTAGCCATTTGTCGGAATCCGGGCCCGCCATCGCTTCTTCATAGTTCGAAGGTTCACCGTTGTCTAACAACATGATTTCCAGGACAGGGTTGCCGTACCACTCTGGTGCGGAACGTGTCCTTGTGGACCTACGAAGTTCAGTAACTTGATCCGAAGCTTCATGATCATCATCATTAACTTCCTCCCCAGTCGGTGTAGGCACCACAGGAACATTTTCCCGCGCTGCGCTACTTTCCGGTTCGGAAGGGGTGACTATCACCTCATCAAGTTCCACTTTCCTCCCACTCAATTCTTTCGAGAGAAACTCCTTCTCCAGAAAGGACCCGTTCTTGGCAACGAAGATCTTGCCTTCGGATCTGAGGTAGAAGGTATACCCAATAGTTTCCTTAGGGTATCCTATGAAGACGCATTTTTCCGATTTGGGTTCGAGCTTTTCAGGTTGAAGTTTCTTGACATAAGCATCGCATCCCCAAACTTTTAGAAACGACAGCTTAGGTTTCTTCCCAAACCATAATTCATACGGTGTCGTCTCAACGGATTTCGACGGAGCCCTATTTAAAGTGAATGCGGCAGTCTCTAAAGCATAGCCCCAAAATGAGAGCGGTAAATCGGTAAGAGACATCATAGATCGCACCATATCCAATAGAGTGCGATTACGACGTTCGGACACACCATTTCTCTGAGGTGTTCCAGGCGGCGTGAGTTGTGAAACTATTCCACATTTCCTTAAGTGTGTACCAAATTCGTGACTTAAATATTCTCCACCACGATCTGATCGTAAGAATTTTATTTTCCTGTCACGTTGATTCTCAACTTCACTCTGAAATTCCTTGAACTTTTCAAAGGTTTCAGACTTGTGTTTCATTAGGTAGACATACCCATATCTACTTAAATCATCAGTGAGAGTGAGAACATAACGATATCCTCCGCGAGCCTCAACACTCATTGGACCGCACACATCGGTATGTATGATTTCCAATAAGTTGGTTGCTCGCTCCATTGTTCCGGAGAACGGAGTCTTGGTCATCTTACCCATGAGGCATGGTTCGCACGTGTCAAATGATTCGTAATCAAGAGACTCCAAAAGTCCATCTGCATGGAGCTTCTTCATGCGCTTGACACCAATGTGACCAAGGCGGCAGTGCCACAAGTATGTGGGACTATCGTTATCAACTTTACATCTTTTGGTATTCACACTATGAACATGTGTAACATCACGTTCGAGATTCATCAAAAATAAACCATTGACCAGCGGGGCATGACCATAAAACATATCTCTCAAATAAATAGAACAACCATTATTCTCGGATTTAAATGAGTAGCCATCTCGAATTAAACGAGATCCAGATACAATGTTCATGCTCAAAGCTGGCACTAAATAACAATTATTGAGGTTTAAAACTAATCCCGTGGGTAGATGCAGAGGTAGCGTGCCGACGGCGATCACATCGACCTTGGAACCATTCCCGACGCGCATCGTCACCTCGTCCTTTGCCAGTCTCCGTTTATTCCGTAGTTCCTGTTTTGAGTTACAAATATGAGCAACCGCACCGGTATCAAATACCCAGGAGCTACTACGAGTACTGGTAAGGTACACATCAATTACTTGTATATCACATATACCTTGGGTGTTGCCGGCCTTCTTCTTGTCCGCTAAGTATTTGGGGCAGTTCCGCTTCCAGTGACCACTTCCCTTGCAATAAAAGCACTCAGTCTCGGGCTTGGGTCCATTCTTTGACTTCTTCCCAGTAACTGGTTTACCGGGCGCGGCAACTCCCTTGCCGTCCTTCTTGAAGTTCTTCTTACCCTTGCCCTTCTTGAACTTAGTGGTTTTATTCACCATCAACACTTGATGTTCTTTTCTGATCTCCCCTTCCGCTGATTTCAGCATTGAATATACCTCGGGAATGGTCTTTTCCATCCCCTGCATATTGTAGTTCATCACAAAGCTCTTGTAGCTTGGTGGAAGCGACTGGAGGATTCTGTCAATGACCGCGTCATCCGGGAGATTAACTCCCAGCTGAGACAAGCGGTTGTGCAACCCAGACATTCTGAGTATGTGCTCACTAACAGAACTGTTCTCCTCCATTTTACAGCTGAAGAACTTGTCGGAGACATCATATCTCTCGACCCGGGCATGAGCTTGAAAAACCAGTTTCAGCTCCTCGAACATCTCATATGCTCCATGTTTCTCAAAACGCTTTTGGAGACCCGGTTCTAAGCTGTAAAGCATGCCGCACTGAACGAGGGAGTAATCATCAGCACGCTGCTGCCAAGCGTTCATAACGTCTTGGTTCTCTGGGATTGGTGCTTCACCTAGCGGTGCTTCTAAGACATAATCTTTCTTGGCTACTATGAGGATGAGCCTCAGGTTCCGGACCCAGTCCGTATAGTTGCTGCCATCATCTTTCAGCTTGGTTTTCTCTAGGAACGCGTTGAAATTGAGGACAACGTTGGCCATTTGATCTACAATACATAGTGTAAAGATTTTAGACTAAGTTCATGATAATTAAGTTCATCTAATCAAATTATTTAATGAACTCCCACTCAGATAGACATCCCTCTAGTCATCTAAGTGAAACATGATCCGAATTCAACTAGGCCGTGTCCGATCATCACGTGAGACGGACTAGTCAAGATCGGTGAACATCTCCATGTTGATCGTATCTTCTATACGACTCATGCTCGACCTTTCGGTCCTCCGTGTTCCGAGGCCATGTCTGTACATGCTAGGCTCGTCAAGTCAACCTAAGTGTATTGCGTGTGTTCCGAGGCCATGTCTGTACATGCTAGGCTCGTCAACACCCGTTGTATTCGAACGTTAGAATCTATCACACCCGATCATCACGTGGTGCTTCGAAACAACGAACCTTCGCAACGGTGCACAGTTAGGGTGAACACTTTCTTGAAATTATTATAAGGGATCATCTTACTTACTACCGTCGTTCTAAGCAAATAAGATGCAAAAACATGATAAACATCACATGCAATCAAATAGTGACATGATATGGCCAATATCATCATGCTCCTTTGATCTCCATCTTCGGGGCACCATGATCATCTTCGTCACCGGCATGACACCATGATCTCCATCATCATGATCTCCATCATTGTGTCTTCATGAAGTCGTCACGCCAACGATTACTTCTACTTGTATGGCTAACGCGTTTAGCAACAAAGTAAAGTAAATTACATGGCGTTATTCAATGACACGCAGGTCATGCAAAATAATAAAGACAACTCCTATGGCTCCTGCCGGTTGTCATACTCATCGACATGCAAGTCGTGATTCCTATTACAAGAATATGATCAATCTCATACATCACATATATCATTCATCACATCTTCTGGCCATATCACATCACATAGCACTTGCTGCAAAAACAAGTTAGACGTCCTCTAATTGTTGTTGCAAGTTTTTACGTGGTTTGTAGGTTTCTAGCAAGAACGTTTTCTTACCTACGTATGACCACAACGTGATTTGCCAATTTCTATTTACCCTTCATAAGGACCCTTTTCATCGAATCCGTTCCGACTAAAGTAGGAGAGACAGACACCCGCTAGCCACCTTATGCAACTAGTGCATGTCAGTCGGTGGAACCTGTCTCACGTAAGCGTACGTGTAAGGTCGGTCCGGGCCGCTTCATCCTACAATGCCGCCGAAACAAGAAACGACTAGTAGCGGCAAGAAGAATTGGCAAACTCAACGCCCACAACTGCTTTGTGTTCTACTCGTGCATAGTAACTACGCATAGGCCTGGCTCATGATGCCACTGTTGGGAATCGTAGCATAATTTTAAAATTTTCCTACGCTCACCAAGATGCATCTATGGAGTATACTAGCAACGAGGGGAAGGGAGTGCATCTACATACCCTTGTAGATCGCGAGCGGAAGCGTTCCAATGAACGTGGATGACGGAGTCGTACTCGCCGTGATCCAAATCACCGATGACCGAGTGCCGAACGGACGGCACCTCCGCGTTCAACACACGTACGGTGCAGCGACGTCTCCTCCTTCTTGATCCAGCAAGGGGGAAGGAGAGGTTGATGGAGATCCAGCAGCACGACGGCGTGGTGGTGGATGTAGCGGGTCTCCGGCAGGGCTTCGCCGAGCTTCTGCGAGAGAGAGAGAGAGGTGTTGCAGGGGAGGAGGGAGGCGCCCAAGGCTGTAGGTTGCTGCCCTCCCTCCCCCCCTTTATATAGGCCCCCTGGGGGGGCGCCGGCCCTAGAGATGAGATCTCAAGGGGGGGCGGCGGCCAAAGGGGGGGAAGGGGTTGCCTTGCCCCCCAAGGCAAGGGGGAAGCTCCCCCCCTAGGGTTCCCAACCCTAGGCGCATGGGGGGAGGCCCAAGGGGGGCGCCCCAGCCCACTAAGGGCTGGTTCCCTTCCACTTTCAGCCCACGGGGCCCTCCGGGATAGGTGGCCCCACCCGGTGGACCCCCGGGACCCTTCCGGTGGTCCCGGTACAATACCGGTAACCCCCGAAACTTTCCCGGTGGCCGAAACTGGACTTCCTATATATAATTCTTCACCTCCGGACCATTCCGGAACCTCTCGTGACGTCCGGGATCTCATCCGGGACTCCGAACAACTTTCGGGTTTCCGCATACATATATCTCTACAACCCTAGCGTCACCGAACCTTAAGTGTGTAGACCCTACGGGTTCGGGAGACATGCAGACATGACCGAGACGCCTCTCCGGTCAATAACCAACAGCGGGATCTGGATACCCATGTTGGCTCCCACATGTTCCACGATGATCTCATCGGATGAACCACGGTGTCGAGGATTCAATCAATCCGTATGCAATTCCCTTTGTCAATCGGTATGTTACTTGCCCGAGATTCGATCGTCGGTATCCCAATACCTTGTTCAATCTCGTTACCGGCAAGTCTCTTTACTCGTACCGCAATGCATGATCCCGTGACTAACGCCTTAGTCACATTGAGCTCATTATGATGATGCATTACCGAGTGGGCCCAGAGATACCTCTCCGTCACACGGAGTGACAAATCCCAGTCTCGATCCGTGCCAACCCAACAGACACTTTCGGAGATACCCGTAGTGCACCTTTATAGTCACCCAGTTACGTTGTGACGTTTGGCACACCCAAAGCACTCCTACGGTATCCGGGAGTTGCACGATCTCATGGTCTAAGGAAAAGATACTTGACATTGGAAAAGCTCTAGCAAACGAAACTACACGATCTTTTATGCTATGCTTAGGATTGGGTCTTGTCCATCACATCATTCTCCTAATGATGTGATCCCGTTATCAATGACATCCAATGTCCATAGTCAGGAAACCATGACTATCTGTTGATCAACGAGCTAGTCAACTAGAGGCTTACTAGGGACACGTTGTGGTCTATGTATTCACACATGTATTACGATTTCCGGACAATACAATTATAGCATGAATAATAGACAATTACCATGAACAAAGAAATATAATAATAACCATTTATTATTGCCTCTAGGGCATATTTCCAACACGACCTTGATTATTATGCATAAGCCTAAAAGGCTATGTAAAGATTAGCAGAGGGGATATTAACCCCAGTGCCTACCAACGAAGAAAGAACATCATTTTAGTTCTCGTCTAATCATCTTAGCATCTTGTTTCACAAGCCCTGTAGAGCGACTCACTACATAATCATTGCAGAGCGAAGCCATGAATATTGAAATTAGCAAATCATTTGGAATCGAATCAAATGGTCTTTCTGCATTTACAATGATCACCATTTGACCATCAATAATCAATTAAAAATTCAATTATCTTTGTATTCATTTTTTGTTGTTGAGTTAGACAGAGGGTTTGGTGTCGCGATGTATCTTTCTTTTGTTATACTAAGTTGGAAATCAATCAACATGTTTCCGTTGTTGGCTTCTTTTTCATGTTTTACTAGCAAGATGCCCATGCGTTGCACGGAAAATCAAGATGCATTTGTATGAGTAGTTTATGTTGTGGGAGAAAAGGATGAACAAGAGAAGGCCTTATTTGCAAATGTGGAGAGGGATGTGGGTATCTTTTTGCAAAATTGCCATAGTTTCCTTCCTATCTGTCAGATATAAATCGGACGGCCTATATTGCAGGATGGCAGGCACACCATCATCACCAACTCTGTTTTTTATAAGAGTATAGATATAGATAGTAGTATTCTCCTTAGGGTTGATCATATATAGATGTTCAATGAGTGCAACAAATGTTGGCAACTACACCATTCATGGTAGAATTAAATGGCCAAAACAGTTGGCATGTGGTGTCTAGTGAAATAAATCATGTCCTAGCCACACACAATGTTTCACTCATTGATCTTCTATACATATCTAGCTTCCCCTTGTAGCAAGATCGTGTCTAGTTGCTAGGGAGAATGCCAAAGTGTAGTCGAGTGAGAATGACGAGCACGGTCAATGCACAAATGGTCACACGACGTAATCTGGCAGGGAATGGGATGCATTGGAAATTTGAGTTGAAGCCGAGGAAAAAATAGATAGAATCCACAGAAGAGTCGTGGAACTAGCAAATACAGATCAGACGGTGGCTCTATGTTGTCCATTCGGTTGAGCTTATTTTGGAGTGTTGAGCCGTAGGTTCATCACTCTAATAGACCAGTTGCTACAGATTTCAGGATTTCGGAGACTCATTCTTCCTTTCTCAATGGTGAGCCTATGCCCTAGAAGACGGAGGACAAGCCTACTGCTTCATTACCACCGTCGCCGAAGAAGGAGACTTGAGTACACGGGTATGGGCACCACCCTTGGCTTGTTTCATGCTTGGGGGAGGTGCCCCGGTATCATATCACCATCACTTTTATCA
Source organism: Triticum aestivum (assembly GCF_018294505.1). NCBI lineage: Eukaryota > Viridiplantae > Streptophyta > Magnoliopsida > Poales > Poaceae > Triticum > Triticum aestivum. Next base: position 418,805,376 of record NC_057796.1, read on the forward strand.
TTATTATCTATCTTATTTTGATGCTCAGTTATTTTGTGATTTAGAAGAATAAAAGTATTAGTATTGATTAGTTCGAGTGCTTGTTTCATGATCTATCTATCTATGTACTCAGGTGTGTTAGTTGTATAATAAAGAGTAGTTCGAGTTTTGATACTTTTCTTTCTTGTTTCGGTCTTAGCAATGAAAAATAAAAGATCATATGCTAATCTCATGGGGAGTAATGACTTCACATGTAAAAAGTATAGTTGTTTATTGGAAGTTAGCAAACATAACATTGGTCATTGATGCAATTCATGAAAGATTATTAAAGGGAGGGAGCCTTCACATATAACTACACTATCCTGGACATCTTTTATGATTGTGAGCCCCCATCAAATATTTTCAGCTTGACCAAATAGTTAATGTTGGACAAGGAGGACAACGTAATGAGTTATGTTTGCTTATATTCACATAAAAGTTATATTGTCATGGATCCTCTAGCACGTGGTGCTTGTTCATAATCTTTTGCTAGCCAAAATTTTGTAATAATTGGAAATACTACTTGTGCATCCAAAAATACTTAAACCCAGTTTCTTGTCATGATAATCCACCATATCTACCTATGGATTGAATAAGATCCTTCAAATAAGTTGTCATCGGTGCAAAGCAATAAAAATTGCCCCCAAGTATGTATGATCTTTTATTGTAAGGGAAAATAAGCTTTGTACGAACTTGTGATGGTAAAGAAATAAAAGTGACAGATTGCATAATAAAGGTTGCTATCACAAGGGGCAATATAAAGTGGTGTTCCTTTCCATTAAGAGCTTGCACATCCAAATGAAAAAGCGCATGACAACCTCTGCTTCCCTCTGCGAAGCGCCTATCTTTTTACTTTTTAGATTTTATTATGCAAGAGTAAATAATATGCATCCCTATTCCAACCTCAGTTATTCTACACTTGGCAAGCATCATGTGGTAGGGAAAGATCCAGGAACATATATATAGTTGGATGTAGGTAATCATGAGTTATTATTGTTGACATTATCCTCGAGGCAAATAAGTTGGGAGGTGAAACGCTAAAAGCCCCATCTTCCTATGTGACTGACTGAAACATTTGTTCCAAGAATATGCCTTGAGTGTTAGCAATCATGGAAGACTATATGATAGTTGAGTATGTGGTACATGCTAAAACAAAATCTCTTACATAGACTCGTCTTGGAAATATGATGAACTGTAATTGTTTCAGTGACTGAGAACATAGTTTGTTAGTTTTCAAGAAATTTTATGGTTTATACTTTAACATTGTGGACGAATTGTTACTTGATTATGAGAAGCTATATGATGAATAATTGTTGTTATAATAATGATCATGATGCTACCATGTTCGTATATTGTTTTATCGACACCTCTCTCTCACTCTCTAAACATGTGGCCATGATTATCGAGTTCGGCATCCGCTTGAGGATAAGTGATGTCTAAGCTTGGGGGATCAGAGTTGATACGTCCATTTTGCATCATGTTTTCCTACTGTTATTTATAGTGTTTTTAATTGATATTTCACTTTATGATGCAATTCTAATGCATTTTCTCTCCTAATGTGCAAGATTTATATAGAAAGGGAGATTGTCGGCAAGGTAGAATTCTGGACCCAAAAGAGCTGCAGCAGAGATAGCTATTCTCCCAAGCTCCAAATGAACTGAAATTTTACGGAGATTTTTATTAAATAAATTTGAAATACTGGAACGAAGAACCACCAGTTGCCCACAAGGCAACAGGGCGCGCCTACCCCACCCCCCAGGGTGCGCCTTGATGTCTTGTGGGGCCCACAATAGCCCTCTGGTGCCCTCCTTCTGCTATATGAAGTCATTTCCCTAGAAAAAGGTAAAAGAATACTTTCGGGATGAAGCGCCACCGTCTTGACGTGGAACCTAGGCTGGAGCACTTTTGCTCTCCGACGGAGCGATTCCGCCGGGGATACTTCACTCCGGGGGGATCGACGCCATTTACATCACCAACGTTCCTCTCATCGTGGGAGCACCAATCTTCATCAACATCTTCGTTGGCACCATCTCCTCTCAAACCCTAGTTCATCTCTTGTATTCAATCTTTGTCTCAAAACCTCAGATTGGTACATGTGGGTTGCTAGTAGTGTTGAGTACATCTTCTAGTTGATACTAGTTGGTTTATTTGGTGGAAGATTATATGTTCAAACCCTTAAGCATATTCAACACCCCTCTGATTTTGAACATAAATATGATTTGTCGGCAGTTTTCATTTGTTCTTGGGGACATGGGAGAAGTTTTATTGTAAGTAATCATATGAAGTTGGTATTCGTTAAATATTTTGATGATGTGTATGTTGTTCTTCCTCTAGTGGTGTCGTGTGAACGTCGACTACACGACACTTCACCATGTTTGGGCCTAGGGGAAGGCATTGGGGAGTAATAAGTAGATGGTGGGTTGCGAGAGTGACAGAAGCTTAAACCCTAGTTTATGTATTATTTCGTAAGGGGCTGATTTGGATCCATATGTTTCATGCTATGGTTAGATTTATCTTAATTCTTCTTTCGTAGTTGAGGATGCTTGCGAGAGGGGGTAATCACAAGAGGGTTTCTTTTTAAAGTAAGAACATCACCCTAGCACCGGTCCACCCACATATCAATTTAGCAAAGTAGTGAATGTGAATCAACTAAACATGATGAAAGTTAACTAGACAATATTCCCATGTGTCCTCGAGAATGCTTTGCTCACTATAAGAAGTACTTTCGTCTTGTCCTTTGCTACAAAAAGGATTGGGCCACCTTGATGTACTCTTGTTACTATTGTTACTTGTTATTTGTTACAAATTACCTCGCTACAGAACTATTTGCTACTACTATTTACATTAGTTGCAGACAATACCTTGCTGAAAACCGTTTGTCATTTCCTTCTGCTCCTCGTTGGGTTCGACACTCTTACATATCGAAAGGACTACGATTGATCCCCTATACTTGTGGGTCATCAGTGTTCTTTGTTTCCTTTGTTTATTCGTGTTCGTTTCTTTTGTGTGTTTGAAATTTTTCAAAAATCCAAAAATATTTCTAACTTCTTTTGGGTTTTTATTTCTTGTTTAATTAGTTATATTAGTAAAATAAAACCCAAAAGGATTTCTCATTCCTTCTTTTGTTGTTTGTTGGGAGTTCTCCAGTGTAAATAGTTTTTCTCGCATTTCGGTTTTCTTCTTTACTCTCTCTTCAGAAAAACCTAAAAACTCCAAAAAAATCAGTGTGTTTCTCTGAATTCCTTTTCGTTTCTTGAGTCGTCATAAGGAAAAGATTTCGTAAGAATTTTCGAGTGGCTCTCATATGCTTTATAGTTGATCTAACAAAGAGCCGAATATTTCCTCGTCTTCTCCTTTGAATGAAGTGTTTGCAGATTTCAGCTTAGTCCACGACACTCTTGTACTATTATTATTTTCACATCATTCGATCGTGCAAATGAAAGGCCATAAGGACGATGATTTGATGAAGTGACTATGGTAAAGAAAAGTTGGTATGGGGTCTTCTTGTTTTTGTTTTTGTAAATATGTTTAACACAGTAGTCCTGGTTCAGCATATTATGAGTAACATGCTTGTAATGAAAATTAGAGATTATATATGCTCATTCCATGCTTAAGTAGCTAGCAGTGAATAATGATTTATCTTGCGTGTCAACATGCATTAAAATGGTTGTTGAAAGTGCAACTAATCCCTGGGTGTCTTTGGTAATTCATAACAACATTTGAACTAATATCCATACAAGATAAGTATTTCAGGATGTTCAGTGATTGGCATGGCATGGATTAGAGATGTAGACCCCTCAAAATGCTAAGGAAAAAGATTGGTAAAATCTCAAGACTCTTCATCTTTATTTTAGTGATCCAAGATCACATTGAGTCCATATGAAAGCCAATACTATTAAAAGGGGATGAGGTGTTGCTTAATGACTTATTTGCTCAAATGCTTAATGATATTGCTCCAAAACCCTCAGCCACTTTCTCCATCCAAATATGTGCAAACCCAAAACTCCAACTCGGCCCCATCGATTTTTTCTATCCGGAGCCACCGAGTTCATATGACATAGCCACTGCCTAAAACTCTAACAGTTCCGTCCCACCGATACGGACCTCGCTCTCACCGAGATGGCCTTGCCAACTCTCTGTTTCTTGTTGCAATTATTTTGGTCTCACCGATAATTGCAATCGGTCTCACCGAGATGGCTTGACCAACTCTCTGCTTCCTTATTGCTTCACTTCAATCCCACCAAGTTGATGCAATCAGCGCCACCGAGATGAGGTTTGCCCTAAGCCCTAGAACATCGGTCCCACCGAGTTGTTCCAGTTGGTCCCACCGAGATTCCTAACGTTCACATTTTAGAACTGGTCGGCGCCACCGAGTTTAACCATTCAGTCCCACCGAGATGAGTCAAATGTGTGTAACGGTTGGATTTTGTGTGGAGGCTATATATACCCCTCCACCCCCATCTCCATTTGTGAGAGAGCCACTAGAACGTGCCTACACTTCCACCATTCATTTTCTGAGAGAGAACCACCTACTCATGTGTTGAGATCAAGAGATTCCATTCCTACCATTTGAACCTTGATTTCTAGCCTTCCCAAGTTTCTTTCCACTCAAATCACTCTTCCACCATAGCCAAATCTGAGAGAGAGAGAGTTGAGTGTTGGGGAGACTATCATTTGAAGCACAATAGCAAGGAGTTCATCATCAACACACCGTGTATTACCTTTTGGAGAGTGGTGTCTCCTTGATTGGTTAGGTGTCGCTTGGGAGCCTCTGACGTGATGTGGAGTTGAACCAAGAAGTTTGTAAGGGAAAGGAGATCGCCTACTTTATGAAGATCTACCCGAGTGAGGCAAGTCCTTTGTGGACGATGGCCATGGTGGGATAGACAAGGTTGCTTCTTCGTGGGTGGAGCCCTCCGTGGACTCGCCCAGCCGTTACCCTTCGTGGGTTGGAGCCTCCATCAACGTGGACGTACGATAGCACCACCTATCGGAACCACGCCAAAAATCTCCGTGTCTCCATTGCGTTTGCACTTTCCAAACCCTTCCCCTTACCTTCATATGCAATGTTTTACTTTCCGCTGCTATACTCTTAGAATTGCATGTGTAGGTTTATTGCTTGACTTGTGCCATTTGCTAAAATCTGCCCACAACTGAAATTGGGAAAAGGACAGATTTTATTTGGTCAAGTAGTCTAATCAGCCCCCCCCCCCCCCGCCGCCGCTCTAGACCTACTTTCGATCCTACAAGTGGTATGAGAGCTTCGATCTCCATTAGCCTTGATTTCCATAGCTTTGGTGATCATAGCCTTGGTTTCACAACCTAGGAGAGCATGCTGTCTAACGACGGAAATTATCACCGTAGAGGTCCTTACTTTGATGGTACAAATTTTGCTAGTTGAAAGCATAAGATGAAAATGCATATTCTTGGTCATAACCCCGCCGTTCAGGCTGTTGTTCGTATTGGCTTGCAAGGTGAATACTTTGAAGATGGAAAAGAACCGGATCGTGAAGCCACCGCCGATGAATTAAAGATGTTGCAATACAATGCTCAAGCTTGTGATATTCTCTTCCATGAATTGTGCCCCGAAAAATTCAACAAAATCAGCCGCCTTGAGAATGCAAAGGAATTTTGGGATACTTTGATTGATATACACGAAGGTACCGAGTCTGTCAAGGAATCCAAGTTGGATGTGCTTAAAAGTCAACTTGACAAAGTTCAAGATGAAGGATGGTGAAGGAGTCGCTGAAATGTACTCTAGGCTTGCTCTCATCACAAATGAGATTGCCGGCTTAGGAAGTGAAGACATGACTGACAAATTCATCATCAAGAAGATCCTTAGAGCCTTGGATGGAAAATATGATACCATGTGCACTTTGATCCAAATGATGCACAATTACAAAGATCTCAAGCCTACGGAAGTCATTGGTAGAATTGTTGCTCACGAAATGTCACTCATGGATAAGGATCAACTCCACAACAAGTCAAGTGGTGCTTACAAAGCTTCAAGTGATGCTCCTACAACATCAAGTGACAAGCTAGTCTCCAATGAAGAATTGAGCTTAATGGTGAAAAACTTCAACAAGTTCTACAAGAATAGAAGCAAAGAGAGAAGCTCCAAGTCAAGGTCCTACAATGACAAAAGATCTTCTAGTCGTGATCGTAATTGCTACAATTGTGGAGGACCTGGACACTATTCCAGTGAGTGTACGGCTCCCTACAATAAAAGAGAAGACTCACCAAAAAGGAGAATTAGAAGGGATGAATCACCTCCAAGAGAGAGGAGTAGAGATCATCGTTATGAACGAAGACCCTTCCATTGAAGAAAGGATTCGAAAAAGGGAGGACAAGTCAAAAAAGAGCAACACAAGACGAAGACATCAAGCTCACGTTCGTGAACGGGTATCCGGTTTCGACTCCAACAACTACTCCTAGAGAAGCTATCACTCCGACTCCGACTATACTCAAGATGAAGGTGTTGCCGGTCTTGCACTTGAGTCATCCAACTCCTATGACATATTTGGCTCACCAAATGAAGGAATTGGAAGATGCTTCATGGCTAAAGGCCCCACTTGTGTCATCCAACTCCTATGACATGTATTTAAGTTTCCGGTCAATACAGTTCTAGCATGAATAATAAACATTTATCACGAACAAGAAAATATGATAATAACCAATTTATTATTGCCTCTAGGGCATGTTTCCAACAGCGTCACTATTGGAGATGCCCTAAGCTCCCAAGATTTGGAGCCTCCTGGTGCGTTGGGGACTATGGGGGAGGCTACGGGCCCAACTTGTAAGGGTGTGTGTCCATGAGCTAACCAGTTTTTTTTGGTTTTGAGAAGGTATTGCCTAGTTTTTTGTTTTTTCCTTTTTTGTGTTTCTCATTTGTTTCATTTGTTTTGTTTTTTGTTTTTTTCCTACTCTTTTCTTTTATTTATTTTTTATTTTATTTTTTCAGATTTTAGTTCATGAATATTTATTAAAAGCTCTGAACATTAAAAAACGATAAACTTTTTTAGAATTCAGGAGTATTTTTAAAATTCATGAACATTTCAAAATTGGTGAATATTTTTCAAATTTGCGAACAATGTTGGTAATCCATGAGTATTTTTTTTAATTCATGAAAATTTTAAAAACGTTTTTTAGTTTGTAAAAATATTATAATTCATGCTTTTTGTACAAGAATTTCTTTTGATTTAATGAACTTATTCAAACAAAAAATATGATAACCTTTTTTTCTGAGCTAGCAGTGGAGCGAGTGTAAAATTGAGAAATAAGGGCCTGTTTGGGACTGCTCTGCTCTTTAAAATTCAACTCTGCTCCGGAAAACACAAGCCAAACAGGGGCAGCTCCACGATATGCTGCTCCGCAAAAAACTAGAATCTGGGGTATAGCTCCTAGTTTTTTATGAAGCTTCTCAGGGGGTGCTTCAAAAAACTCTAGAAGCTGGAGTTGGGTGGAAATTACCCACCACTGCCACCAGTAAGTGGATACCCCTTCGTTTCTCCGCCCTCAACCAATCAAATAGATCCTTTCCACCAAATTTTACATTCTTGAAGCTGGAGCTAGATGGAAGCCAAACATTATCTTTGGTAGTGCTACAACTTCTGCTTGAAACTGCTCCAAAGTGAATTTATTGGAGCGAAACTGATTTTGAAGAAGCGGAGCAGTCCCAAACAAGCCCTAAGAGATCGAGGCACTCCCGGGCGCTCTCAGAGTTTAGTCGATTCTGGCCGTCCGATCCGTTTTCCTGATGCGATTCTAGCCATCGGATCAAGCCTCTGGACGATCTTGGCCACCGGATCAAATCCCGGAACTGTTTTAATGAATAGTTACCGCCCCCTCCCAGTCTCTCTCACTCCGCGAATTCAGCATGATCTCGCCGGCGTGTGGGGTAACCCGCTGGTGGGCCCCGCATGTCATTTGCTGTGGCTGAGGCGCGTCCCGTGCGGCCCGTTGGCGTGCTCCACCGGTAAAAGATCTCATGCCACCGCCGAAATTCCCGAGCACCGCCGAGGGCATTTGTGACATTTCACCTAATCCAATGCCAAGTGGCTTCTCATCATTGGTTGCTCCCTCCCCAATCAGCGAGCCAGCTAGGGCCGGGTCTCTTCCTCGCATCTCTCTCGTGTTGAAGCCGCCGCCCCCTCCCCTTCCCCTCGTGCCGCCGTCCCCTCCCCTTCCCCTCGCGCCGCCGCCCCCTTCCCCTCGCGCCGCCGCCCCTCCCCTTTCCCTCGCGCCGCCGCCGTCGGAGAAGCACCGCGGCCACTGCTGCTCCGCGTCGCCGCTCCTCACCCATCCACCGCGACCGCCTCCTCTCCCGGAACCCTAGCCAGCCGCACGCAACCCATGGCGTCGTCCAGCTCGCCGCCCTCGGCCATCGCGTCGTCGCGGGGCTCATCGCGCAAGCGCACGGCTTCCGCCAAGGCCGCATCAGAGGCCGACCAGGAGGCCACGGTCTCCAAGTGCTCCCGCAAGAGTGCCGCGTCCGGGAAGAAGAAGTCGGCGCCCAAGGCGGCGGCGGGAAAGAAGCCACAGAATTGGTGAGAGTCTCCATGCTTCACCACTGCTAGGTACATCTTCCTCCTCAGCTGCATATGATTTTGATTATTTTGTTCCTTGCTTTATGTGGGATCTGATAACATTTTGTTTATATATTCATTGGATGTACAAGCAGCAGAAGCAAACCTCCTCTCCGCTCATTGCTGGTGGTTCAGACTCCGATGTAGATCGATCCAGTGCCACCCTCCTCGGTTATTTTGCTTGGTGGTACGTGGATCTGCTCGTGTATTAGTAAATCATGTTGTTGACGCAGCAGGAGCGCTTGGTGCCACGTCCACTTCATCTGATTATGTGAATATAGTGGTTGACATGCTCGGTTCATCCTCATCGGCGTCTAAACCTGAGGCTCCTAACTTTCTCAAATGTTCTCCAGTTATTCCCCCCTCTCCTTCAGATGTGATTAATTTGGCATGGGTACGCGTACAATCGGAATGAGTAAGGTGGGCTTCGTGTTGCTTTCTCTTATCTCATGGCTGCCTCTTGTGTGCAGGTTAATTAATTATTTTGGTGCTCGATTAGTCGCCATTGTCGGATGATACTTTAGGTTTGCACTTCCCATTGAGCTCTTGGCCTGGTTGCTGGCATTGGTTCTTCTGTTGTGCTACTTACTGCAGTTTCGTTGTTGATTTAGTAGGAAAGCTGATGTTTATCTACACAAGGGACTTGCTATATTGCGTACTCGGATGCAACATTTACTGGGCCATCAAAAAGGAGGTTAAAACTCCCGCCATCCCCCTCCTCTTTCTCTCTGTGTGTGTGCGCGTACGTGTATGACTGATTCCGTTAGCTGTCGCCATCTGTTCATTTGCAGGGGGGCTGGATCCCAAGGGGCCGAGTTGTAGTCCTCCAGAGTTGTTGGGAAGAAGATGGGTAAGCTCCTCTTGCTCTTCCACCCCTCTGCTGCGAGGATCTATAATTTTGTGCACGCTACTGATTTTGGAGACTTTTAGAGTATTGAGCTACATCACTAGCGAACGAGCTTGCAAAATTTTCCAGTATGCTGCACCTGTGATTAGAGGTTCAGGCCGTACCAGTTTTTGGGTCTTTATATTGGTGATTTCGTTCTGTTAGGAGGTCACTACCGAAGGAGTAAATTACTAGCGAAAGAGCAGTTGATGTATGAACATCATTGGGTTCAAGGAGTAAATTATTATGGTTTGGCTGAAATGTCAGTTCATTACTATTACATGAAATCTAGAACCTATGCTAATGTGTCCAATCTAGACAAGGAGGACAGATATTTATTGGGGGGCCTGATTCTTATGTAGTTTCTCTCTATATTGCAGAACTCCCTACTCTCATTTGGTGCACCCCAGTATGTAGTGTCAATGATTTCAATGTCCCCAGGAATCTCAAACCGTATGTACAGTCAATGATTGCAATGCCTCTAGGGATATCCCAAGAAATATTTCTTAGTTCCAAGTTCTGAATACGCGTCAATCCAGCATCTATTTTTGACCCTGTAGATGAATTTATCCCTGGATGTTTATGCCCGGAAGGAGGAGGCATACCAATGATAGTTTGAATCAAACTAATAGAGGACGCCACCATCGATTATGGTGTCGAGCGACTAAAATGTAATGAACTGGTAGTGCGACTGTTGACCTCCTTGAAACTAATCACGTTCTTCGCTCCCGAACTCACGCAGTAGACAAGCAACTCTTCTTTTATAACTGCAGACAAGTATGACTCCATACCCTTAAATTCCCTGCACTATTCTCAGGGTCGTTGAATACATAATGTGACCCCACATAAATGGTTAGGAACTAGCTAAATTTTATTTATCTTCGATTCCCTACCAAAATATTCCTACTGCATATGTTAGGAAGGATCTATAAGAGTTGCTGCTATGTATATGTTGTTGAAACCTCCAATGTAGTTAATCTCCGGCTCTTATCATCTTTCTTTGTTCAAGCCCTTGAGAGAATGCTTTTAAATTTATGAACTGAATATAATTCAAGATTTAGTGAAAATGCACAGTGATCTTTACAACTTATCTATTTCTTTTTTCTGTGAGACTTCTTCGAAGATAATAATTTGCCCAAAAATAATGTTCAGTAGTCATGTTCCCCTTTTAATCACTGTACTTTAGTAATCTTGATATCTACAAAATCTTTGAAACCTGACACCACTCATGTAATTGGCCATTATTTTTTGTCTTAAAGTCCCATGTCTTATCGCTAATTGCAGCATTGTTTTTCACCAGTGTGTCATAGATTCAGTTCTGCATGATGTGCTTGGTATAGGAGAAAATCAGTCTGCCAATATTATTTTCCTGCTATTTGACATACACATGTTTACATAAACTGTACCAGTTGCATGGATGTACCAATTGTTATCCAGCAAGCTTTGAAAGTTAACACAAAGAATCTGCACCCTAGGATAATTGTAAGGAATGTGTGACCAAAACCACATCTACCTTTTCTAATGTTATTATCCTAGGTGCTCCGCAGGACACGCACAGCCGCCACCACACCGCAGAGACGGACGAGGATGTGATGCTGCTCCTTCTTGTGGTGTATGCGTCGGCGTGGCTTGCGGTAGTGAGGCATATCCTCGTGGGCAATGCTATTTGAAGACCATTCAAGTGATTTAAAAGAGAAGATGTCCAGAATGTAACGAGGTTGAAGATGACGATCAAAAGATTGACGTATTAAGCGACTGTCAAGATGCCAATAATGCTTGCCCCCTGCCATTATTAGTAATGCCCTTGCTCTTCTTTATGAAATCTTTCCTATTATATATTGATGCATCAACTATCATTGCAGATCGTGAGATCCCTATTTACATGGATGACTCAGCGGCTGGCCTGTACAGAGTTGCGTGGCAGGCATGTGTTCCCAGCCACCTTACCAATTGTAGGCTTAGAATGATTTGCTTCGTCCCAAGTGTTGTTCGTCGACAATTACTTTGTATGTCCATGTCGATTCTGAATTTAGAGGACACATATGTTTTGGTAGGAAGTGTATTGTTCTTCTATTTTTTCCTGGTGTATACTGACTCGTGCAGATTATGAATTCCCTATTTAATGGATCGCTCGGTGTTGTCCTGCATGAATGCATATGCTAAATCTGGATTCCTACTAACTTAACATTACCTGCTTGACCAAAATGTTGGGACCGGCACCCTCAATTCCACAGTTTCAATGTCGAATAAGAGCTTCGAGGGGCTCACACAACTGATACCGGCTCACACCAAGGATGAAATGTGTAAGGACACCACAACCACACCTGAAAACTTCACCCTTCTCTCAGAATAAATGTCATCTCTAAAACCAGCCCAACACAACAGGCAAATGAAAAAGACACCAAAAAGACATAATTAGAAAGCAAGCCAACTTGTTGAAACTAAAAGAAAACAACTAGCCACAATAACCAGCTAGAGCAAAAATATTAATCCCACGAGTGTAGAACGGAGTAGCAAAGGGCACATTAGCCTCTAGTAATAAGTGATGTCCTGCCCTTTTGAGAGAAAATAATCACATCAACTGCTGCCATACTTTTGATATCATTGAGTTATTTCCTTACTGAGCCCTTCTTGCTAGATTATAAACTGGTCACACATTTTAAGATTCAACTTCGACCATCAGTTAGGCCAATAATATATGAGTTATTAATTTCATAAAGCATATACCATAGGAATTATCCAATACAAATTCAATGACATGATATTTGAGTCACATAACCCAAGTTTTGGTAAACCCTCGGCCATCTATTGCATCCAAATATTGCCTTTAAATATGGATCATCTCAAGGAGTCAAAAGGGCAGGATGGTCATTTTATGTCAAACCTTAATTATTATGCATAAACCTAAAATGCCTTGTAAAAGTTAATAGAGGGGATGTCAACACGAGTGACTAGCAACAAAGCAAGCGTCTCATTTTGGTTCTCACCTGATCATCTCAGTGACTTATCTTGCGAGCCCTGTAGAGCAACTCACTACATGTTCGTTGTAGAGGGAAGCCATGAAGATAGAAATTAGCAAATCATGTAGAATAAAATCTAATTGTCTTTGCCCTTATGATGGTCGCTACTTCACCATTAGCAATCAATTAACAATTTAATATTATTTTGTATTCATGTTTCAATTGAGTTACACAAAGGATTTGGTAACGCGGCCTATCTTTCTCTTGCTCTACTAGTTTGAAATCAATCAACACTAAGAAGTTGTTCAATGTTGGTTGAGTTTGTGATAGCTTTGTTATGGTTTGCTAGCGGCATTCGCTTTAGGGTTGCTCATATGTAGACAAATGTTGGCAACTACACTACTCGTGGTCGACAACGAACCGACAACGAACCGGCTCCACCCTCCTCATATGCGCCACCCTCGCCGGTGCATTGCACCATGACCATCGGTGAGGCTTGTGGCCATTACATGGACATGATGCGGGAGGAGCAAGAGGAGCAATCCCAGGAGGCGCAGGCCGCCGCCGCCTACAACCACCAGCTCCTCCTGGAGCAGCTCACCGCCGGTAAGGCAATCGCGGCGTACGCGTACCTGGCGGAGCAAGCGGCGCTGCTCGAGTCCTACCGCTCCGCCCGCAACATCCTTCGCCCACTGGTGGTACCACCAGCATCTGGCAAAACTGGAGGGTGCCTACAAGGAGTTCGATGAGGCGGCAGATGAGGTGTGGGGCAAGACCGACGACGAGGCGGAGGATATCGCCAGCTTCGCTGAGGCCGCGCCCCGCCGCCACGACCATGAAGGCGACACGTCTGTGGGCGCCGCCGGCAACGAGGAAGAGTAGAACACGCTATGTTGCCACCGCTCGGGTCCCAAGAAGGCCACCACTCCTCCCCTCCCGTTGAAGCCAAGCTTGGTGGGATGAACATCAACGGCCGATTAGCCGCTTGGCGGCGTCCTGGAGGCGGACAACTTTACTTCTGGGGCTCCGGAGGCAGAGCTGGAGAAGGCGAAGCTTTAGTTCTCTAGGTTCATGGCCGGACACGAGGAATGGGCGCCGACGATCATAGATTAGGTTAATTAATTTTACCTTCAGAGCCAGAGGAGCACCGCTTATAGTTGAAGTATGTCTGAAATGTAATGAAATCCGGCATGTTTATATGAAATTCGTCCGCGTTTGAACAAATTTCTTCCGGTTAGTTCGGATTGTTGCCCAAATGTATGCAGGCAGAGTTGGATGGCAGCCTCCCGCATCCGTGTCCGCAGACTGGTCCCCCCTGTCCATGGATGGATGCGGGAGAAAATTTACGGGTCGCCGTTAGAGATGCCCTTACAATGAAAAAGATCAAAATATTCTGATATTAACAAATAGCCCCTGCCCAATCAAAGACTGACATGGCTATAATTATAGAACAGTATGGTGATGTGCAAACCAACCAGTTCCAGATGGCACACCTACTGTCTCCTTCAACTCACTACCCTGGCTCTAACTCTGGCTACCGGTTTTCTTCATCTGAGCGTAGAACTCAGGGCACCGCGTGCTTCCTGTAGTTTCATCTCCTGGCCTTTTCCACTTCCAAGGAGTACATGTACAGTTGATGCGTGTTGAATAAGAGAGTTTGGTGATCAAGAGATAGGAACAACATCAATCACAATGTGAGGATCTCTTAGTTGCATTGATCAGTCTATAATACGAATTGGGCATTTATCCAAATTGTGCCATTGCATTGTGTGTGAAGCTAGTGAAAATTTCCTCTTTGTAACGGAGTTGATAGACTGTCAACCATGAACAAGGCCACAAAAGGAAATGGTAGTCACCGCCCTATAAGGCAGACGGGAGCGTGCCCTTTCTCCGCCAAGAAGAAGACACCCGCCACACTTTGGCAGTGGGGCCTGCCAGCTCCTTGATGAGGTTGAAGGTAGGGGCTGCGAGGACAAAAATTTTGCGACACGCCCCCTAGACCACTAGTGCAGAACCGGGCTATAGCACCGATTCGTAAGGCCCTTTAGTGCCGGTTCTGTAACCGGCACTAAAGGATGGGGACTAAAGCCCCCCTAGTACCGATTCAGCATGAACCGCCGCTAAAGGGCCACCACGTGGCACGAGCCATCGCCGGGGGCGGGGAGACCTTTAGTAGCCAGTGGCATTTGCCTTGATGACTTCGGAGCACGATGACAATTGGGAGTGGTTCATGGGGCATGTGGCATTTTCCTTGGTTCCTGCGGTACGGGTAATGGTATTCTTCTTTGGGATCTATAACCTGGTCAAGCAAAAATCCCGCTATTTCCTCTTGAAGTGCTCGTACGCGCTCCGTTGGTAGGAGCTTATCCCGCACCTCATTAAACTTTTAAGAAAGAGATCAATATGCATGCATTAGTTTTGTGATTAGATATCGATAATGATGTAAAAATTGTGAATAGTGTTCTGGCAAACGTACCCATAGCTGTCTAGCAGATCTGCTCCTTTCGGACGCCATCATGCGATTGTTCTCGCAAACGTAGTATGCACATAAATCAATCCCCGGCGCCTGCTTCATGGCCTTTACGAGAATATATAATTCAATCAGATAAGAATTAATCAAGCATGATAATTAATGGTATTGAAACTAGAATTAAAGAGATGGTAGCTAGGTAGCTAGTACTACTTAATTACTTACCTTGGGTCGAAACCAATACAGCTTTTCTTTCCATTCACCTATAACCGTTTTGATGTACTTTTCCCAAGCCCTGCCAGCCGGCAAAGAAAATGAATAAAGGAGTTATTAATTAGTTGATATCAGGAAATGACGAACTAAGGAGGCCGACATATAGTTCAATAATGATTGAAATTACCTGTTGACTATCCCCTTCACGATTGAGTAGTCTTTAGGTTCTTTAAGCAGTGAGTCCAGTACTTCAATTGTTCCTTCTTCAACTTGAATGATTAACAAGATCCAGTGGTACCTGCATCCGCATACGTTTGCATGTATAAATTAAGCGGGCATGCGCAAAAACAGAATTTGTAGTACAAGACAGTGTGACTCACCGGAAGTTGTCAGGAAGTAGTATATCTCGATTGGTATTGAGGCGCTTCAAGAACTCTAGCATGTTTTTCTCTACTTCTTGTTTATACCATTCATAGCTCCACGTCTCTTCATTAATGGTATTTGGGTCAATTAACCCAATGCCATAGCGTCCAGTTTTTTTCATTTCATATATCTTCATCCTGCATAATACCACAGAAAAGAATATAGCGAGGATAATTACAGGTAATGATCAACAAGAGCACTACATCTAGCTTGAGACTTAAATTACAGAAAGAAATCACTTACAGACAATATCAACAGACAATATATTTGTCGAGTGCGTCTTGATTGAATAACTGAAACAGTTCTGTATACTCAATAGACAGAGCTGTCCCATGGAAGTAATCCTCTTCCTTGACTTTCACCATGAGGGACTCTTGATTGGTACTCTTGGTAATTTGCATGTACCATTGATGCAATTCATACATTCTCGTTGAGAGCTTCTTGACCTCCTCAGGCTTTACCATAGGTTCGCCGCGGACATATTTCCGTTTTATGTCCTCCTCTCTAAGCGTATCCATGGGCTCGATCTCTAGGAGTTGTCCAACAGTGATACCGAGCTCTCCAGCCTGCCTTCTATGCTCGTCGGTTATTACCAGCTGACCGGTGCTGGTACTCGCACGTGTTGGTACAATGAGCGGGGGGATCGATTGCACTGCCTGTTCTCCCAGCTTGGGAACGGTTTTCCCGCTTTTTTGGCAGCTGCTTGGCTCGAGCTCGAGCTCGACTCCTTCTTTTGTTGTGCTCGATGTGCCTTCCTGATTTGGCGCTCATAGTCTGAGTCAACAGGCTTGGGAGCTGGTGCTTTAGCCATACGAATAAAGTGGTCAACCTTATCCTCAGGCACTTTATCCTTTGGCGGCGGTGGCGGTTTCGGTCCAAAATGGCTGTCCACTTGGGCCTTCACTATGGCTTCGTTTTGCTCTCGGTCATGTCGTAGGGCCTCATCGGAAGAGGCACGAGGCTTGGACCATATTGAAATCGCTTGTCTTTGCCTGTACGTCCTGTAACTCGACTTGTACCTCTACGCACCATAGCTGCGGCAGTGATACGACGGACTTTTCCAAACACTTTTGCCCTTGTTTTCGACTCTAACTTGCATGATTTGAATGGAACTAACCTGGACTGACGCTATTTTCAGCAGAATTGCCATGGTGTTATTTTTGTGCAGAAATAAAAGTTCTCGGAATGACCTGAAAATCAACGGAGAATTATTTTGGAATATATAAAAAATACTGGCGAACGAATCAAGGCCAGCGGGCCCACACCCTGTCCACAAGGGTGGGAGGCGCGCCTGCCCCCTGCCTCGTGGGCCGCCTGGTGCTCCACCGACCTCAACTCCAACTCTATATATTCATGCTCGGGGAGAAAAAATCAGAGAGAGGGATTCACCGCGTTTTACGATACGGAGCCGCCGCCAAGCCCTAATCTCTCTCGGGAGGGCTGATCTGGAGTCCGTTCGGGGCTCCGGAGAAGGGAATCCGTCGCCATCGTCATCATCAACCATCCTCCATCACCAATTTCATGATGCTCACCGCCGTGCGTGAGTAATTCCATCGTAGGCTTGCTGGACGGTGATGGGTTGGATGAGATTTATCATGTAATCAAGTTCGTTTTGTTAGGGTTTGATCCCTAGTATCCACTATGTTCTGAGATTGATGTTGCTATGACTTTGCTATGCTTAATGCTTGTCACTAGGGCCCGAGTGCCATGATTTCTGATCTGAACCTATTATGTTTTCATGAATATATGTGAGTTCTTGATCCTATCTTGCAAGTCATTAGTCACCTACTATGTGTTATGATCCGGCAACCCCGAAGTGACAATAATCAGGACCACTCCCGGTGATGACCGTAGTTTGAGGGGTTCATGTATTCACTATGTGTTAATGCTTTGGTCCAGTACTCTATTAAAAGGAGGCCTTAATATCCCTTAGTTTCTAATAGGACCCCGCTGCCACGGGAGGGTAGGACAAAAGATGTCATGCAAGTTCTTTTCCATAAGCACGTATGACTATATTCGGAATACATGCCTACATTACATTGATGAATTGGAGCTAGTTCTGTGTCACCCTATGTTATAACTGTTGCATGAATAATCGCATCCGGCATAATTCTCCATCACCGATCCAATGCCTACGAGCTTTTCACATATTGTTCTTCGCTTATTTACTTTTCCGTTGCTACTGTTACAATCACTACAAAACTATCACTGTTACTTTTGCCACCGTTACAGTTACTTCCATACTACTTTGCTACTAAATACTTTGCTGCAGATATTATGTTATCCAGGTGTGGTTGAATTGACAACTCAACTGCTAATACTTGAGAATATTCTTTGGCTCCCCTTGTGTCGAATCAATAAATTTGGGTTGAATACTCTACCCTCGAAAATTGTTGCGATCCCCTATACTTGTGGGTTATCAAGACTATTTTCTGGCGCCGTTGCCGGGGAGCATAGCTCTATTCTTTGAGTCACTTGGGATTTATATCTGCTGGTCACTATGAGGAACTTGAAAGACGAGAAAACTAAAATTTATCCCTCAACTACGAGGGGAGGTAAGGAACTGCCATCTAGCTCTGCACTTGATTCACCTTCTATTTTAAGTAAGCTTGCGACACCTAAACCTGTTTCTGCTATTAATTCTGATATGTCGCATGTTATTGTTGATGCCACTTCTGCTATGCATGATACTTATGATGAAACTACTTCTATGCTTGATACTACTATGCCACTTGGTGAATTTCTTGATGAACAACTGGCTAGGGCTAGAGAGAATGAAATTATTGAAACTGATAATATTGATGAAAGTAATGACGAAGATTCTCCCCCTAGATATGAATTGCCTGTTGTGCCCGAGGGTTATGTTATGGATGAAGAAACTGCTAGAGACTTTCTTGCTTGCAATGATAGAAGTGATCTTAAGAAATTATTAGTTAAGCTGAAAGAAAAATCTCTCAATGCTAGAATGAAATATGACCCTGCTTATGCTACTTCACCTATCTTTGTTACTGATAAGGATTATGATTTACCTGTTGATCCTGATATAATTACTTTGGTTGAATCTGATCCTTTTTATGGCTATGAATCTGAAACTGTTGTGGCACATCTTACTAAATTAAATGATATAGCCACCCTGTTTACTAATAATGAGAAAACTCGCTACTACTATATCCTTAAGTTATTTCCGTTCTCATTAAAGGGTGATGCTAAGATATGGTTTAATTCTCTTGATCCTGGTTGTGTGCGTAGTCCCCAGGATATGATTTATTACTTCTCTGCTAAATATTTCCCCGCTCATAAGAAACAAGCTGCTTTAAGGGAAATATATAATTTTGTGCAAATTGAAGAAGAGAGTCTCCCACAAGCTTGGGGGAGGCTTCTCCAATTACTTAATGCTTGCCTGATCATCCTCTCAAGAAAAATGAAATACTTGATATCTTTTATAATGGACTAACCGATGCTTTCAGAGACCACCTGGATAGTTGTGTTGGTTGTGTTTTCAGGGAAAGAACTACTAATCAAGCTGAAATTCTATTGAATAATATGTTAACCAATGAAAATAATTGGACACTTCCTGAACCAACTCCTAAGCCAACTCCGAAGAAAAGGGGTGTTCTATTTCTCAGTCCTGAAGATATGCAAGAGGCAAAGAAATCTATGAAAGAAAAAGGTATAAAAGCTGAAGATGTTAAGAATTTACCTCCTGTTGAAGAAATACATGGTCTTAATTTACCGCATGTTGAAGAAATACATGGTTTTAATCCATCACCTATTGAAGAAAAACATGGTCTTGATAACCCGACACAGGTAGTAAAGGTAAATTCTCTTTATAGATATGATAAAGCTGAAATCCCTCCTACTAAGTTTGTTAGCCAATGTCTGGATGATTTTGATAAATTTATGGTTAAGCAAGAAAACTTCAATGTTTATTTTGGTAGACAATTGAAACACAATGCTGATACGCTTGAACACTTGAGTTAGTATATGTCTAGAGTTAAAGGTGAACTTAAACTCATTATTAAACATGCTTCTATGGTTACCACTCAAGTAGAACAAGTACTTAAAGCTCAGAATGATTTGCTCAATGAATTAAATAGTAAGAATAATGACTTTGCTGTTAGAGTTGCAACTAGAGGGGGTAAAGTGACTCAGGAACCTTTGTATCTTGAGGGCCACCCTAAGAGAATTGAGCAGGATTCTCAAAGAAATAATGCTGATGCACCTAGTCCTTCTAAGAAGAAGAAAAAGAAAAATGATAGGACTTTGCATGCTTCTAGTGAACCTGTTATAGACACACCTGAGAATCCCAATGATATTTCTATTTCTGATGCTGAAACACAATCTGGTAATGAACATGAACCTAGTGATAATGTTAATGATGATGTTCATGTTGATGCTCAACCTAGTAATAACAATGATGTAGAAATTGAACCTGTTGTTGATCTTGATAACCCACAATCAAAGAATCAACGTTATGATAAGAGAGACTTTGTTGCTAGGAAGCACAGTAAAGAAAGAGAACCATGGGTTCAGAAACCCATGCCTTTTCCTCCTAAACCATCCAAGAAAAAGGATGATGAGGATTGTGAGCGCTTTGCTGAAATGATTAGACCTATCTTTTTGCGTATGCGTTTGACTGATATGCTCAAAATGAATCCTTATGCTAAGTACATGAAAGAAATTTCTACAAATAAAAGAAAGATACTGGAAGCTGAAATTTCCACCATGCTTGCTAATTATACTTTTAAGGGTGGAATACCAAAGAAACTTGGAGATCCAGGAGTACCTACTATACCATGCTCCATTAAAAGAGACTATGTTAGAACTGCTTTATGTGATCTTGGAGTCGGTGTTAGTGTTATGCCTCTCTCTTTATATCGTAGACTTGATTTGAATAAGTTGACACCTACTAAAATATCTTTGCAAATGGCTGATAAATCAACTGCTATACCTATCGGTATTTGTGAGGATGTGCTTGTTGTGGTTGCGAACGTTACTATTTTAACGGACTTTGTTATTCTTAATATTCCCGAGGACGATAGTATGTCTATTATTCTTGGAAGACCCTTTTTGAATACTGCAGGGGCTGTTATTGATTGCAACAAAGGCAATGTCACTTTTCATATCAATGGCAATGAGCATACGGTACACTTTCCGAGGAAACAACCTCAAGTCCACAGTATCAATTCTATTGGAAAAATTCCATCGATTATTTTTGGAGGTTTTGAATTTCCTCTTCTTACTGTCAAAAAGAGATATGATATTCTTATTATTGGGGACGTGCATATCCCCGTTGAGGTAACATAGAGTTATTCGAAATTTCTCCGGTTCCATGTTATTCGGAATGACTTTGTTAACAAGACTTGATCAACCTTGTTAGTGGATTCCTTTTGATGAGCATGGGATGGATGAAGTTAGAAAGCACAATTCTCTGTACCCTCCTTTTACTTTCTGTTATTTAGTTAAAATAAAGTAAAAATAGTATTTTCTGTCCGTTTTCTGATTTACCCGTGCAATAAAAAAAGGCCCCGAAAATAAAAGTTCCCCAAATGCCCCGAAAATGAAATATGATTTTTTTCTGGAATATTTGAGAATATCTGGCGCTGAGAACACATCAGGGGGAGCAAGCACCTGGCCACGAGGGTCTAGGGCGCGCCCCCTGCCTCATGGGCCCATGGTGGCTCCCCTCCACTTATTCCAGCCACCACACACTCCTTCCTCCCAAAAAATCACCAACCAGCTCAAGCACGAGTTCTAGCTCATTTTGCTGCCATTTTCGATCTCCTTGCTCAAAGCTCCTCTCACAAAACTGCTTTGGGGGATTGTTCCTTGGTATGTGACTCTTCCAACGGTCCAATTAGTTTTTGTTCTAGTGCTTTATTCATTGCAAATTTTTGCTGCCTAGGTGACCATGTTCTTGAGCTTGCATGTCAAATTTATATGGTTCCAAGTAGTTCTAATGCATGATATAGTCTCTAGGCACTTGTGGGAGTAGTTGCTATCAATTTTGCTGAGTTTGGTTCACTTTTGTTTGAAGTTACTAAAAAATTCAGAAATTTTCAGAAAATGATGAAGAGATTTTTGAGGGGCTCTTCGAGCCGAAGCTTGAAGGATAAGCAAAGTGAAGAAGAAGAGAGGCCCAAGTATAATCTCCCTCGCACCGCGGAAGTTCGGCCGTGTGAATGGCCTTGTGATGATTTCTTGAGAGCAGCCGGGATTTATGATGATTTTTATGAGTTGGCTCATAATGCAGGCCTCACCGACTTCCTCAGTGACCAACACGAACATTATCTCTTACTCACTAATATCTTTGTGCAAAATTTTCATTTCCATGCTAGGAGGTCACCACCTTCGGTGGAATTTATTTATATGATGAGTATAAGGAGATGCCCCTCTCTGAATTTTGTGAGGTTTGCAAATTGCCCTTTTTGGGTAGCGTAGAAGAACCACATCGTGACGATGTGGAGGGGTTTATTGATACAATTGCTGTAGGGGAAACTAGGAAGGTTTCCGATGCAAGAATTACTTGTTGGGGAACATAGTAATTTCAAAAAAATTCCTACGCACACGCAAGATCATGGTGATGCATAGCAACGAGAGGGGAGAGTGTTGTCCACGTACCCTCGTAGATCGAAAGCGGAAGCGTTAGCACAACGCGGTTGATGTAGTCGTACGTCTTCACGATCCGACCGATCAAGTACCGAACGCACGACACCTCCGAGTTCAGCACACGTTCAGCCCGATGACATCCCTCGAACTCCGATCCAGCCGAGTGTTGAGGGAGAGTTTCGTCAGCACGACAACGTGGTGACAATGATGATGTTCTACCGATGCAGGGCTTCGCCTAAGCACCGCTACAGTATTATCGAGGTGGACTATGGTGGAGGGAGGCACCGCACACGGCTAAAAGATCAATGATCAATTGTTGTGTCTCTGGGGTGCACCCTGCCCCCGTATATAAAGGAGCAAGGGGGGAGAGGCGGCCGGCCAGGAGGAGGCGCGCCAGCAGGAGTCCTACTCCCATAGGGAGTAGGACTCCCTCCCTTCCTTGTTGGATTAGGAGAAGGGGGGAAGGTGGAAGAGGAGAAGAAGGAAAGGGGGCGCCCCCCTCCTTGTCCAATTCGGACTAGAGGGGGAGGGGCGCGCGGCCTGCCCTGGCCGCCCCTCCTCTTCTCCACTAAGGCCCACTATGGCCCATTAAACGCCCGGGGGGTTCCGGTAACCCCTCCGGTACTCCGGTAAAATCCCGATTTTACCCGGAACACTTCCGATATCCAAATATAGGCTTCCAATATATCAATCTTCATGTCTCGACCATTTCGAGACTCCTCGTCATGTCCATGATCACATCCGGGACTCCGAACAACCTTTGGTACATCAAAACTCATAAACTCATAATATAACCGTCATCGAAACTTTAAGCGTGCGGACCCTACGGGTTCGAGAACTATGTAGACATGACCGAGACACGTCTCCGGTCAATAACCAATAGCAGAACCTGGATGCTCATATTGGCTCCCACATATTCTACGAAGATCTTTATCGGTCAGACCGCATAACAACATACGTTGTTCCCTTTGTCATCGGTATGTTACTTGCCCGAGATTCGATCGTCGGTATCTCAATACCTAGTTCAATCTCGTTACCGGCAAGTCTCTTTACTCGTTCCGTAATACATCATCCCGCAACAAACTCATTAGTTGCAATGCTTGCAAGGCTTAAGTGATGTGCATTACTGAGAGGGCCCAGAGATACCTCTCCGACAATCGGAGTGACAAATCCTAATCTCGAAATACGCCAACCCAACAAGTACTTTCGGAGACACCTGTAGAGCACCTTTATAATCACCCAGTTACGTTGTGACGTTTGGTAGCACACAAAGTGTTCCTCCGGTAAACGGGAGTTGCATAATCTCATAGTCATAGGAATATGTATAAATCATGAAGAAAGCAATAGCAATATACTAAACGATCGAGTGCTAAGCTAACGGAATGGCTCAAGTCAATCACATCATTCTTCTAATGATGTGATCCCGTTAAACAAATGACAACTCATGTCAATGGCTAGGAAACATAACCATCTTTGATCAACGAGCTAGTCAAGTAGAGGCATACTAGTGACACTTTGTTTGTCTATGTATTCACACATGTATCATGTTTCCGGTTAATACAATTCTAGCATGAATAATAAACATTTATCATGATATAAGGAAATAAATAATAACTTTATTATTGCCTCTAGGGCATATTTCCTTCAGCCTCCCACTTGCACTAGAGTCAATAATCTAGATTACACTGTAATGATTCTAACACCCATGGAGCCTTGGTGCTGATCATGTTTTGCTCGTGGAAGAGGCTTAGTCAACGGGTTTGCAACATTCAGATCCGTATGTATCTTGCAAATTTCTATGTCTCCCACCTGGACTAAATCCCGGATGGAATTGAAGCGTCTCTTGATGTGCTTGGTTCTCTTGTGAAATCTGGATTCCTTCGCCAAGGCAATTGCACCACTATTGTCACAAAAGATTTTCATTGGACCCGATGCACTAGGTATGACACCTAGATCGGATATGAACTCCTTCATCCAGACTCCTTCATTTGCTGCTTCCAAAGCAGCTATGTACTCCGCTTCACACGTAGATCCCGCCATGACGCTTTGTCTAGAACTGCACCAACTAACAGCTCCACCGTTCAATGTAAACACGTATCCGGTTTGCGATTTAGAATCGTCCGGATTAGTGTCAAAGCTTGCATCGACGTAACCATTTATAACTAGCTCTTTGTCACCTCCATAAACGAGAAACATATCCTTAGTCCTTTTCAGGTATTTCAGGATGTTCTTGACCGCTGTCCAGTGATCCACTCCTGGATTACTTTGGTACCTCCCTGCAAAACTTATAGCAAGGCACACATCAGGTCTGGTACACAACATTGCATACATGATAGAGCCTATGGCTGAAGCATAGGGAACAACTTTCATCTTCTCTCTATCTTCTGCAGTGGTCGGGCATTGAGTCTTACTCAACTTCACACCTTGTAACACAGGCAAGAACCCTTTCTTTGCTTGATCCATTTTGAACTTCTTCAAAACTTTGTCAAGGTATGTGCTTTGTGAAAGTCCAATTAAGCGTCTTGATCTATCTCTATAGATCTTGATGCCCAATATATAAGCAGCTTCACCGAGGTCCTTCATTGAAAAACTCTTATTCAAGTATCCCTTTATGCTATTCAGAAATTCTATATCATTTCCAATCAACAATATGTCATCCACATATAATATCAGAAATGCTACAGAGCTCCCACTCACTTTCTTGTAAATACAGGCTTCTCCAAAAGTCTGTATAAAACCAAATGCTTTGATCACACTATCAAAGCGTTTATTCCAACTCCGAGAGGCTTGCACCAGTCCATAAATGGATCGCTGGAGCTTGCACACTTTGTTAGCTCCTTTTGGATCGACCAAACCTTTCGGCTGCATCATATACAACTCTTCTTCCAGAAATCTATTCAGGAATGCAGTTTTGACATCCATTTGCCAAATTTCATAATCATAAAATGCGGCAATTGCTAACATGATTCGGACAGACTTAAGCATCGCTACGAGTGAGAAGGTCTCATCGTAGTCAATCCCTTGAACTTGTCGAAAACCTTTCGCAACAAGTCGAGCTTTATAAACAGTAACATTACCGTCAGCGTCAGTCTTCTTCCTGAAGATCCATTTATTCTCAATTGTTTGCCTATCATCGGGCAAGTCAACCAAGGTCCATACTTTGTTCTCATACATGGATCCCATCTCAGATTTCATGGCCTCAAGTCATTTTGCGGAATCTGGGCTCACCATCGCTTCTTCATATTTCGTAGGTTCGTCATGGTCAAGTAACATAACCTCCAGAACAGGATTACCGTACCACTCTAGTGCGGATCTTACTCTGGTTGACCTACGAGGTTCAGTAACAACTTGATCTGAAGTTTCATGATCATCATCATTAACTTCCTCACTAATTGGTGTAGGCGTCACAGGAACCGGTTTCTGTGATGAACTACTTTCCAATAAGGGAGCAGGTACAGTTACCTCATCAAGTTCTACTTTCCTCCCACTCACTTCTTTCGGGAGAAACTCCTTCTCTAGAAAGGATCCATTCTTAGCAACGAATGTCTTGCCTTCGGATCTGTGATAGAAGGTGTACCCAACAGTCTCCTTTGGGTATCCTATGAAGACACATTTCTCTAATTTGGGTTCGAGCTTATCAGGTTGAAGCTTTTTCACATAAGCATCGCAGCCCCAACTTTAAGAAACGACAACTTTGGTTTCTTGCCAAACCACAGTTCATAAGGCATCGTCTCAACGGATTTTGATGGTGTCCTATTTAACGTGAATGCGGCCGTCTCTAAAGCATAACCCCAAAATGATAGCGGTAAATCAGTAAGAGACATCATAGATCCCACCATATCTAGTAAAGTACGATTACGACGTTCGGATACACCATTACGCTGTGGTGTTCTGGGTGGCGTGAGTTGTGAAACTATTCCGCATTGTTTCAAATGTAGACCAAACTCGTAACTCAAATGTTCTCCTCCACGATCAGATCGTAGAAACTTTATTTTCTTGTTACGATGATTTTCAACTTCACTCTGAAATTCTTTGAACTTTTCAAATGTTTCGGACTTATGTTTCATTAAGTAGATATACCCATATCTGCTCAAATCATCTGTGAAGGTGAGAAAATAACGATATCCGCCACGAGCCTCAATATTCATCGGACCACATACATCTGTATGTATGATTTCCAACAAATCTGTTGCTCTCTCCATAGTACCGGAGAACGGCGTTTTAGTCATCTTGCCCATGAGGCACGGTTCGCAAGTACCAAGTGATTCATAATCAAGTGGTTCCAAAAGTCCATCCGTATGGAGTTTCTTCATGCGCTTTACACCAATATGACCCAAACGGTAGTGCCACAAATAAGTTGCACTATCATTATCAACTCTGCATCTTTTGGCTTCAACATTATGAATATGTGTATCACTACTATCGAGATTCATCAAAAATAGACCACTCTTCAAGGGTGCATGACCATAAAAGATATTACTCATATAAATAGAACAACCATTATTCTCTGATTTAAATGAATAACCGTCTCGCATCAAACAAGATCCAGATATAATGTTCATGCTCAACGCTGGCACCAAATAACAATTATTTAGGTCTAATACTAATCCCGAAGGTAGATGTAGAGGTAGCATGCCGACGGCGATCACATCGACTTTGGAACTGTTTCCCACGCACATCGTCACCTCGTCCTTGGCCAGTGTTCGCTTAATCCGTAGTCCCTGTTTTGAGTTGCAAATATTAGCAACAGAACCAGTATCAAATACCCAGGTGCTACTGCGAGCCCTGGTAAGGTACACATCAATAACATGTATATCACATATACCTTTGTTCACCTTGCCGTCCTTCTTATCCGCGAAATACTTGGGGCAGTTCCGCTTCCAGTGACCAGTCTGCTTGCAGTAGAAGCAGTCAGTCTCAGGCTTAGGTCCAGACTTGGGTTTCTTCTCTTGAGCAGCAACTTGCTTGCTGTTCTTCTTGAAGTTCCCCTTTTTCTTCCCTTTGCCCTTTTTCTTGAAACTGGTGGTCTTATTGACCATCAACACTTGATGTTCCTTCTTGATTTCTACCTCCGCAGCTTTTAGCATTGCGAAGAGCTCGGGAATCGTCTTATCCATCCCTTGCATGTTATAGTTCATCATGAAGCCCTTGTAGCTTGGTGGCACTGATTGAAGAATTTTGTCAATGACGCTATCATCCGGAAGATTAACTCCCAGTTGAATCAAGTGATTGTTATACCCAGACATTCTGAGTATATGCTCACAGACAGAACTATTCTCCTCCATCTTGCAGCTGTAGAACTTATTGGAGACTTCATATCTCTCAATCCGGGCATTTGCTTGAAATATTAACTTCAACTCCTGGAACATCTCATATGCTCCATGACGTTCAAAACGTCGTTGAAGTCCCGGTTCTAAGCCGTAAAGCATGGCACACTGAAATATTCAGTAGTCATCAGCTTTGCTTTGCTAGACGTTCATAACATCTGGTGTTGCTCCATCTAACTACAATCAACATAGACAAGCAAGATACTATCAGGTACTAAGTTCATGATAAATTTAAGTTCAATTAATCATATTACTTAAGAACTCCCACTTAGATAGACATCCCTCTGATCCTCTAAGTGATCACGTGATCCATATCAACTAAACCATAACCGATCATCACGTGAAATGGAGTAGCTTTCAATGGTGAACATCACTATGTTGATCATATCTACTATATGATTCACGCTCGACCTTTCGGTCTCAGTGTTCCGAGGCCATATCTGCATATGCTAGGCTTGTCAAGTTTAACCTGAGTATTCTGTGTGTGCAAAACGGGCTTGCACCCGTTGTAGATGGACGTAGAGCTTATCACACCCGATCATCACGTGGTGTCTGGGCACGGCGAACTTTGGCAACAGTGCATACTCAGGGAGAACACTTTTATCTTGAAATTTAGTGAGAGATCATCTTATAATGCTACCGTCAATCAAAGCAAGATAAGATGCATAAAAGATAAACATCACATGCAATCAATATAAGTGACAGATATGGCCATCATCATCTTGTGCTTGTGATCTCCATCTCCGAAGCACCGTCATGATCACCATCGTCACCGGCGCGACACCTTGATCTCCATCGTAGCATCGTTGTCGTCTCGCCAATCTTATGCTTCTACGACTATCGCTACCGCTTAGTGATAAAGTAAAGCATTACAGGGCGATTGCATTGCATACAATAAAGCGACAACCATATGGCTCCTGCCAGTTGCCGATAACTCGGTTACAAAACATGATCATCTCATACAATAAAATTTAGCATCATGTCTTGACCATATCACATCACAACATGCCCTGCAAAAACAAGTTAGACGTCCTCTACTTTGTTGTTGCAAATTTTACGTGGCTGCTACGGGCTTAGCAAGAACCGTTCTTACCTACACATCAAAACCACAACGATAGTTTGTCAAGTTGATGTTGTTTTAACCTTCTCAAGGACTGGGCGTAGCCACACTCGGTTCAACTAAAGTTGGAGAAACTGACACCCGCCGGCCACCTGTGTGCAAAGCACGTCGGTAGAACCAGTCTCACGTAAGCGTACGCATAATGTCGGTCCGGGCCGCTTCATCCAACAATACCCCCGAACCAAAGTATGACATGCTGGTAAGCAGTATGACTTATATCGCCCACAACTCACTTGTGTTCTACTCGTGCATATGACATCTACGCGTAAAACCTGGCTCGGATGCCACTGTTGGGGAACGTAGTAATTTCAAAAAAATTCCTACGCACACGCAAGATCATGGTGATGCATAGCAACGAGAGGGGAGAGTGTTGTCCACGTACCCTCGTAGACCGAAAGCGGATGCGTTAGCACAACGCGGTTGATGTAGTCGTACGTCTTCACGATCCGACCGATCAAGTACCGAACGCACGGCACCTCCGAGTTCAGCACACGTTCAGCCCAATGACATCCCTCGAACTCCGATCCAGCCGAGTGTTGAGGGAGAGTTTCGTCAGCACGACGGCGTGGTGACGATGATGATGTTCCACCGAGGCAGGGCTTTGCCTAAGCACCGCTACAGTATTATCGAGGTGGACTATGGTGGAGGGAGGCACCGCACACGGCTAAAAGATCAATGATCAATTGTTGTGTCTCTGGGGTGCCCCCCTGCCCCCGTATATAAAGGAGCAAGGGGGGAGAGGCGGCCGGCCAGGAGGAGGCGCGCCAGGAGGAGTCCTACTCCCACCGGGAGTAAGACTCCCTCCCTTCCTTGTTGGATTAGG
The DNA here is from genome assembly GCF_018294505.1 of Triticum aestivum. Classification (NCBI taxonomy): domain Eukaryota; kingdom Viridiplantae; phylum Streptophyta; class Magnoliopsida; order Poales; family Poaceae; genus Triticum; species Triticum aestivum. The sequence goes on from NC_057796.1 coordinate 418,834,810, forward strand.
AGAAGGGGGAAGGAGGAAGAGGAGAAGAAGGAAAGGGGGGCGCCGCCCCCCTCCTTGACCAATTCGGACTAGAGGGGGAGGGGGCGTGCGGCCTGCCCTGGCCGCCTCTCCTCTTCTCCACTAAGGCCCACTATGGCACATTAAACCCCCGGGGGGTTCCGGTAACCCCTCCGGTACTCCGGTAAAATCCCGATTTCACCCGGAACACTTCCGATATCCAAATATAGGCTTCCAATATATCAATCTTCATGTCTCGACCATTTCGAGACTCCTCGTCATGTCCGTGATCACATCCGGGACTCCGAACAACCTTCGGTACATCAAAACTCATAAACTCATAATATAACCGTCATCGAAACTTTAAGCGTGCGGACCCTACGGGTTTGAGAACTATGTAGACATGACCGAGACACGTCTCCGGTCAATAACCAATAGCGGAACCTGGATGCTCATATTGGCTCCCACATATTCTACAAAGATCTTTATCGGTCAAACCGCATAACAACATATGTTGTTCCCTTTGTCATCGGTATGTTACTTGCCCGAGATTCGATCGTCGGTATCTCAATACCTAGTTCAATCTCGTTACCGGCAAGTCTCTTTACTCGTTCCGTAATACATCATCCCGCAACTAACTCATTAGTTGCAATGCTTGCAAGGCTTAAGTGATGTGCATTACCGAGTGGGCCCAGAGATACCTCTCCGACAATCGGAGTGACAAATCCTAATCTCGAAATACGCCAACCCAACAAGTACCTTTGGAGACACCTGTAGAGCACCTTTATAATCACCCAGTTACGTTGTGACGTTTGGTAGCACACAAAGTGTTCCTCCGGTAAACAGGAGTTGCATAATCTCATAGTCATAGGAACATGTATAAGTCATGAAGAAAGCAATAGCAATATACTAAACGATCGAGTGCTAAGTGATGACCCACAAGTATAGGGGATCTATCGTAGTCCTTTCGATAAGTAAGAGTGTCGAACCCAACAAGGAGCAGAAGGAAATGATAAGCGGTTTTCAGCAAGGTATTCTCTGCAAGCACTGAAATAATAGGTAACAGATAGTTTTGTGATAAGATAATTGGTAACGAGCAACAAGTAACAAAAGTAAATAAAGTGCAGCAAGGTGGCCCAATCCTTTTTGTAGCAAAGGACAAGCCTGGACAAACTCTTATATAAAGAAAAGCGCTCCCGAGGACACATGGGAATTATCGTCAAGCTAGTTTTCATCACGTTCATATGATTCGCGTTCGGTACTTTGATAATTTGATATGTGGGTGGACCGGTGCTTGGGTGCTGTCCTTACTTGGACAAGCATCCCACTTATGATTAACCTCTATTGCAAGCATCCGCAACTACAACAAAAGTATTAAGGTAAACCTAACCATAGCATGAAACATATGGATCCAAATCAGCCCCTTACGAAGCAACGCATAAACTAGGGTTTAAGCTTCTGTCACTCTAGCAACCCATCATCTACTTATTACTTCCCAAGCCTTCCTCTAGGCCCAAATAATGGTGAAGTGTTATGTAGTCGACGTTCACATAACACCACTAGAGGATAGACAACATACATCTCATCAAAATATCGAACGAATACCAAATTCACATGACTACTAATAGCAAGACTTCTCCCATGTCCTCAGGAACAAACGTAACTACTCACAAAGCATATTCATGTTCATAATCAGAGGGGTATTAATATGCATATAGGATCTGAACATATGATCTTCCACCAAATAAACCAACTAGCATCAACTACAAGGAGTAATCAACACTACTAGCAACCTACTAGTACCAATCCCGGACTTGGAGACAAGAATTGGATACAAGAGATGAACTAGGGTTTTGAGAGGAGATGGTGCTGGTGAAGATGTTGATGGAGATTTCCCTCTCCCGATGAGAGGAGCGTTGGTGATGACGATGGCGATGATTTCCCCCTCCCGGAGGGAAGTGTCCCCAGCAGAGCAGCTCTGCCGAAGCCCTAGATTGGTTCCGCCAAGGTTCCGCCTCGTGGCGGCGGAGTCTCGTCCTGAAAGGTTGCTTATGATTTTTTCCTCGACGAAAGACTTCATATAGCAGAAGAAGGCCACCGGAGAGCCAACAGGGGGCCCACGAGGCAGGGGGCGCGCCCGGGGGGGGTAGGGTGGCCCCCCTGACGTATTTCTTCCATTCAGTATTTTTTTATTATTTCCAAAAATGACTTTCGTGGAGTTTTAGACTTTTGGAGTTGTGCAGAATATGTCTCTAAAATTTGCTCCTTTTCCAGCCCAGAATTTCAGCTGTCGGCATTCTCCCTCCTTATGTAAACCTTGTAAAATAAGAGAGAATAGGCATAAGTATTGTGACATAACGTGTAATAACAGCCCATATTGCAATAAATATCGATATAAAAGCATGATGCAAAATGGACGTATCAACTCCCCCAAGCTTAGACCTCGCTTGTCCTCAAGCGGAAGCCGATAACGATAAATATGTCCACATGTTTAGAGGTAGAGGTGTCGATAAAATAAAATACGGACATGGGGGCATCATGATTATTCTCATAACAGCAACATAAATGGATATTGTCATATGATTTCTTATGCTCAAGTAATAATCTATTCACAATGCCAAGTATGAATCAGAAAATTTATTGAGAACTAACAAACTATAATCTCAGTCATTGAAGCAATTGCAATTTATCATAACATCAGAAAGAGTCTATGTCAGAGCTTTCTAGCAAGTCCACATACTCAACTATCATTTAGTCTTTCATAATTGCTAACACTCACGCAATACTTGTGGTTACGGAGTTTTAATCGGACACAGAGAAAGATAGGGGCTTATAGTTTCGCCTCCCAACCTTTTAGCTCAAGGGTAATGTCAACAATAATAACTCATGCTGACTTACATCCAATTAGATATATCTATCAGGATCTTTCCAACACCCTGTGCTTGCCAAAGGATAAAATGTAAAAAGGAAAGGTGAAGATCACCATGACTCTTGCATAAGGAAGAAGATAATAATAAAAGATAGGCCCTTCGCAGAGGGAAGCAGAGGTTGCCATGCGCTTTCAGGGTTGGATGCACAAAATCTTAATGCGAAAGAACGTCACTTTATATTGCCACTTGTGATATGAACCTTTATTATGCAGTCCGTCGCTTTTATTTCTTCCACATCACAAGATCGTATAAAGCTTATTTCCTCCACACCAATCAATCATACATATTTAGAGAGCAATTTTTATTGCTTGCACCGATGACAACTTACTTGAAGGATCTTACTCAATCCATAGGTAGATATGGTGGACTCTCATGGCAAAACTGGTTTAAGGGTTTTTGGAAGCACAAGTAGTATCTCTACTTGGTGCAAAGAATTTGGCTAGCATGAGGGGGAAAGGCAAGCTCAACATGTTGGATGATCCATGACAATATACTTTATCTCAGATATAAGAAAACATAACCCATTACGTTGTCTTCCTTGTCCAACATCAACTCTTTAGCATGTCATATTTTAATGAGTGCTCCCAATCATAAAAGATGTCCAAGATAGTATATTTATATGTGAAACCTCTCTTTCTTTATTACTTCCTATTAATTACAACGATGACCAAAGCTATGTTTGTCAACTCTCAACAATTTTTAATCATCATACTCTTTCTATGTGAAGTCATTACTCTCAATAAGATCAATATGATCTCTTTGTTTCTTTTTATTCTTTTCTCTTTTCTTTTATTCACTCAAGATCATAGCAAGATAATCAAGCCCTTGACTCAACACTAATCTTTATTATATAGCTCACGGACTCGATTACATAGAGAGATCATAAAGCAAAACTCAAAACTAGACCATGCCATAAACTTTATTCTACTAGATCAAGATACTACTAATAGGATCGAACTAAGAAAAGCGGTAAAGATAGGAGTGTGATGGTGATACGATACCGGGGCACCTCCCCCAAGCTTGGCAGTTGCCAAGGGGAGTGCCCATACCCATGTGATTATGTCTCCTTTGTTGGTGAAGAAGGTGGAGTTGTTGATGATGCGGGTTTGTCGTCCATCTTCCAAGGCATAGGCTCACCATCATAGAAGGATGATCGACTCTCCGGGATCCTCAAATCTGCAGCCAAACTCATCCTTTTGAATCTATATTCATACTCACAGTTTTGGTTTTGCAGGTCATAGATTTGGGCTTGAAGGTGCTCGATCTTCTCGTGAAGCTTGAAGATGGTCTCCCCAATGTTGTTGGCATCCAGTTTGTGGTTGTTGGTGAACTCCGCGATCATCATGTGGTTGGAGTTGAGTACACGTTCCACCATCCCCTGGCACTTGAAAACTTGTTGCTCCATTGCTTCGAGCCTCGTCTCCATGCTTCCGGTCCCCTTCGGTCCCTCAACATCGCGGATGTGCAGCAACCCATCACGCATCTCAATGGTTTGAGGGTGTCGCAGCACCTCCGCGAGGTAAGGATTGATGACGTTCTCGAAGAACTTGTCCTTGGGGGCACTTGGAGACGTCATGATAATCTAGGTCTGTCAGAAAAATAGCTCGAAACAAGGGCAGATGATATTTGTGTGATACCGGGGTCAAAACCTTCGGGAGATTATATAATGAATTTTTACCGAACAAAATACGTAACGTGCAAGAAAACGGAGTCCGGAGAGCACACGAGGTGCCCACGAGGTAGGGGCGCGCCCAGGGGGGTAGGGCGCGCCCTCCACCCTTGTGGGGCCCTCGTGTCCTTCCCGGATTGCTTCTTATTTTCTATTTTTCTAAATATTCCAAAACGGAGAAATATTGCCATAAAAATTGTTTTGGAGTCGGTTTACTTACCGTACCACATACCTATTCCTTTTCGGAGTCTGAAACGTTCCGGAAAGTGTCCCTTATGTATTCCTCCGGGGTTACGGTTTCAATAACATTGGTTTCAACATTTATGGGATTACCTGAGATATAATGTTTGATTCTTTGACCGTTCACCACCTTCGGATTTGTGCCTTCGAAGTTGTTGATTTTTATGGCACCGGAACGATAGACCTCCTCGATAACGTAAGGGCCTTCCCATTTAGAGAGAAGTTTTCCTGCAAAAAATCTTAAACGAGAGTTGTATAGCAATACATAATCACCTACGTTAAACTCACGCTTTTGTATCCTTTTGTCATGCCATCTTTTAACTTTTTCTTTAAACAATTTGGCATTTTCATAAGCTTGGGTTCTCCATTCATCAAGTGAGCTAATGTCAAATAACCTTTTCTCACAGGCAAGTTTGAAATCATAGTTGAGCTCTTTAATAGCCCAATAAGCCTTATGTTCTAGTTCGAGAGGTAAGTGACATGCTTTTCCATAAACCATTTCATACGGAGACATACCCATAGGATTTTTATATGCAGTTCTATAGGCCCATAAAGCATCATCAAGTTTCTTGGACCAATTCTTCCTAGATCTATTAACAGTCTTTTGCAAAATTAATTTGAGCTCTCTATTACTCAATTCTACTTGACCACTAGACTGCGGGTGATAAGGAGATGCAATTGTATGGTTAACATCATACTTAGCAAGCATTTTACGAAAAGCACCATGAATAAAATGTGAACCACCATCAGTCATTAAATATCTAGGGACTCCAAACCTCAGAAAAATAACTTCTTTAAGCATTTTAATAGAAGTGTTATGATCAGCACTACTAGTTGGAATAGCTTCTACCCACTTAGTAACGTAATCAACAGCAACTAAAATATGTGTATATCCATTAGAGGCAGGAAAAGGTCCCATATAATCAAAGCCCCAAACATCAAATGGTTCAATAACAAGTGAATAGTTCATAGGCATTTCTTGACGTCTACTAATATTACCAACTCTTTGGCATTCATCACAAGATAAGACAAACTTACGGGCATCCTTGAAGAGAGTAGGCCAATAAAAACCAGATTGCAATACCTTATGTGTAGTTCTATCTCCAGCGTGGTGTCCTCCATAAGCCTCGGAGTGACACTTGCGTAGGATCTGTTCCTGTTCATGCTCAGGTACACAACGTCTAATAACACCATCTACTCCTTCTTTATAAAGATGTGGGTCATCCCAAAAGTAATGTCTCAAATCATAGAAAACTTTTTCTTTTGCTGGTATGTGAAACTAGGTGGTATAAATTTAGCAACAATGTAATTAGCATAATCAGCATACCATGGAGCAGTACGAGAAGGCATTTATGACATTTAATTGCTCATCAGGAAAGCTATCATCAATAGGTAGTGGGTCATCAAGAACATTTTCTAACCTAGACAAGTTGTCTGCAACGGGGTTCTCAGCTCCCTTTCTATCAACAATATGCAAATCAAATTCTTGTAGCAAGAGAACCCATCTAATAAGTCTAGGTTTAGCATCTTTCTTTTCCATAAGATATTTAATAGCAGCATGATCCGTGTGAATAGTTACTTTAGAATCAACAATATAAGGTCTGAACTTATCACAAGCAAATACAACTGCTAAGAATTCTTTTTCAGTAGTAGCATAATTTCTTTGAGCATTGTCTAGAGTTTTACTAGCATATTGAATAACATTTAATTTCTTATCAACTCTTTGCCCTAGAACAGCACCTACAGCATAATCACTAGCATCACACATAATTTCAAAGGGTAAATTCCAATCAGGTGGCTGAACAATAGGTGCAGAGATCAATGCTTTCTTAAGTATTTCAAATGCTTCTACACAATCATCATCAAAGACAAATGGTATATCTTTTTGTAATAAATTAGTCAGAGGCCGAGAAATTTTTGAGAAGTCCTTAATGAACCTCCTATAAAATCCGGCGTGACCAAGGAAACTTCTTATACCTTTGATGTCCTTGGGACATGGCATCTTTTCAATAGCATCAACCTTGGCTTTATCAACCTCAATACCTCTTTCAGAAACTTTATGCCCCAAGACAATACCTTCATTAACCATAAAGTGGCACTTTTCCCAATTCAAGACAAGATTAGTTTCTTCACATCTCTGCAAAACTCGATCAAGGTTGCTCAAGCAATCATCAAAAGAGGATCCATAGACGGAGAAGTCGTCCATGAAAACCTCACAAATCTTTTCACAAAAGTCAGAGAATATAGCCATCATGCATCTTTGAAAGGTAGCAGGTGCATTACATAAACCAAAAGGCATACGTCTATAAGCAAAAGTACCAAAAGGGCAAGTAAAAGTAGTTTTAGATTGATCGTTGGCTGACACAGGTATTTGAGAGAAACCAGAATAACCATCTAGAAAGCAAAAATGTGTATGTTTGGATAATCTTTCTAGCATTTGATCGATAAAAGGTAAGGGGTAATGATCTTTCTTAGTAGCTTTATTTAGTTTGCGGAAATCAATTACCATCCTATAACCTGTAATAATTCTTTGCGGAATCAATTCATCTTTATCATTAGGAACGACAGTAATACCTCCCTTCTTAGGGACACAATGGACAGGACTTACCCACTGACTATCAGCAACGGGATAAATTATACCTGCCTCAAGGAGCTTTAGTATTTCTTTTCTTACCACTTCTTTCATCTTAGGATTCAGCCTTCGTTGATGATCACGAACTGGTTTGGCATCTTCTTCCAAATTTATTTTATGTTGACATAGAGTGGGACTAATGCCCTTAAGATCATCAAGAGTATATCCAATAGCAGCACAGTGCTTCTTCGGAGTTTTCAATAGTCTTTCTTCTTCATGCTCTGAAAGGTTAGCACTAATAATAACAGGATATATCTTTTTCTCATCGAGATAAGCATATTTAAGAGTATCAGGTAAAGGTTTGAGCTCAAACACGGGATCACCCTTGGGTGGAGGAGGATCCCCTAGGATTTCAACAGGCAAATTGTGTTTCAGGATAGGTTCCTGTTTAAAGAACACTTCATCTATTTCCCTTCTTTCATTCATAAACATATCATTTTCATGGTCTAGCAAATATTGTTCTAAAGGATCACTAGGAGGTACGGCAATAGAAGCAAGACCAATAATTTCATCCTTACTAGGTAATTCTTCTTCACGGTGTTGTCTACGAAATTTAGAGAAATTAAACTCATGAGACATATCACCCAAACCAATAGTAACAACATCCTTTTCGCAGTCTATCTTAGCATTAACGGTGTTCAAGAAGGGTCTACCAAATATAATGGGACAAAAGCTATCTTGTGGGGAACCAAGAACAAGAAAATCAGCAGGATATTTAGTTTTCCCGCACAAGACTTCAACATCTCTAACAATTCCCATTGGTGAAATAGTATCTCTATTGGCAAGTTTAATTGTAACATCAATATCTTCTAACTCAGCAGGTGCAATATCATGCTTAATTTCTTTGTATAAGTCAATAGGTATGGCACTAGCACTAGCACCCATATCACATAAGCCATGATAACAATGATCTCCTATTTTAACAGAAATAACAGGCATGCCTACCACAGGTCTATGTTTATCTTTAGCACAAGGTTTGGCAATTCTAGCAGTTTCATCACGGAAATGAATAACATGCCCATCAATATTATCAGACAAGAGATCTTTAACAATAGCAATATTAGGTTCAACTTTAATTTGCTCAGGAGGTGTATAAGTTCTAATATTGCTTTTACGAACCACAGTTGAAGCTTTAGCATGATCCTTTATCCTAACAGGGAAAGGTGGTTTCTCAACATAAGAAGTAGGAACAACAGGATCATTATAAGTGATAGTCTTTTCTTCAACTTTAATAGGTGCAGCTACTTTTACTTCTATGGGAGGATGATATTTAAACCACTTCTCCTTGGGGAGATCAACATAAGTAGCAAAAGATTCACAGAAAGAAGCTACTATCTCAGAGTCAAGTCCATATTTAGTGCTAAATTTACGGAAAACATCGGTATCCATAAAAGATTTAACACAATCAAACTTAGGTGTCATACCTGACTCCTTACCTTCGTCGAGATCCCAATCTTCAGAGTTGCGTTTAATTCTATCCAATAAATTCCATTTGAATTCAATAGTCTTCATCATAAAAGAGCCAGCACAAGAAGTATCGAGCATGGTGCGATTGTTATCAGAAAGCCGAGCATAAAAACTTTGAATAATTATTTCTCTTGAGAGCTCATGATTGGGGCATGAATATAACATTGATTTAAGCCTCCCCCAAGCTTGAGCGATGCTTTCTCCTTCGCGAGGCCAAAAATTATATATATAATTGCGATCACGATGAACAAGATGCATAGGATAAAATTTCTGATGAAATTCCAATTTCAATCGTTTATAGTTCCATGACCCCGTATCATCACATAGCCTATACCATGTCGATGCATCTCCCTTCAAAGATAAAGGGAAGACCTTCCTCTTAACAACATCACCGGGTATACCTGCAAGCTTAAATAATCCACAAACTTCATCCACATATATTAGGTGCTCATCAGGATGCTTTGTTCCATCTCCTACAAAAGGATTAGCTAGCAGTTTTTCTAACATACCCGAAGGAATCTCAAAGTGGACATTTTCATTTTCAGTAGGTTCAGTAGGTTGAGGAGCAACTCTTTGCTCTACTGGTCGGGGTGAAGATACCCCGAACAAGCCCCTCAGAGGATTACTTTCCATAGTAACAAGTGACAGTAAATTTCAGCACACTATATAAATTTTTCCTTACCAAATTCCACCTACCAAAGGCGCTTCACTCCCCGGCAACGGCGCCAGAAAAGAGTCTTGATGACCCACAAGTATAGGGGATCTATCGTAGTCCTTTCGATAAGTAAGAGTGTCGAACCCAACGAGGAGCAGAAGGAAATGATAAGCGGTTTTCAGCAAGGTATTCTCTGCAAGCACTGAAATAATAGGTAACAGATAGTTTTGTGATAGGATAATTTGTAACGAGCAACAAGTAACAAAAGTAAATAAAGTGCAGCAAGGTGGCCCAATCCTTTTTGTAGCAAAGGACAAGCCTGGACAAACTCTTATATAGAGAAAAGCGCTCCCGAGGACACATGGGAATTATCGTCAAGCTAGTTTTCATCACGTTCATATGATTCGCGTTCGGTACTTTGATAATTTGATATGTGGGTGGACCGGTGCTTGGGTGCTGTTCTTACTTGAACAAGCATCCCACTTATGATTAACCTCTATTGCAAGCATCCGCAACTACAACAAAAGTATTAAGGTAAACCTAACCATAGCATGAAACATATGGATCCAAATCAGCCCCTTACGAAGCAACGCATAAACTAGGGTTTAAGCTTCTGTCACTCTAGCAACCCATCATCTACTTATTACTTCCCAATGCCTTCCTCTAGGCCCAAATAATGGTGAAGTGTTATGTAGTCGACGTTCACATAACACCACTAGAGGATAGACAACATACATCTCATCAAAATATCGAACGAATACCAAATTCACATGACTACTAATAGCAAGACTTCTCCCATGTCCTCAGGAACAAACGTAACTACTCACAAAGCATATTCATGTTCATAATCAGAGGGGTATTAATATGCATATAGGATCTGAACATATGATCTTCCACCAAATAAACCAACTAGCATCAACTACAAGGAGTAATCAACACTTCTAGCAACCTACAAGTACCAACCCCGGACTTAGAGACAAGAATTGGATACAAGAGATGAACTAGGATTTGAGAGGAGATGGTGCTGGTGAAGATGTTGATGGAGATTGCCCTCTCCCGATGAGAGGAGCGTTGGTGATGACGATGGCGATGATTTCCCCCTCCCGGAGGGAAGTGTCCCCAGCAGAACAGCTCTGCCGGAGCCCTAGATTGGTTCCGCCTCGTGGCGGCGGAGTCTCGTCCCGAAAGGTTGCTTATGAGTTTTTCCTCGACGAAAGACTTCATATAGGAGAAGATGGCCACCGGAGAGCCAACAGGGGACCCACGAGGCAGGGGGGCGCGCCCTGGGGGGTAGGGCGTGCCCCCCACCCTCGTGGGCAGGTGGTGGCCCCCCTGACGTATTTCTTCCGTTCAGTATTTTTTATTATTTCCAAAAATGACTTTTGTGGAGTTTCAGGACTTTTGGAGTTGTGCAGAATAGGTCTCTAATATTTGCTCCTTTTCCAGCCCAGAATTCTAGCTGCCGGCATTCTCCCTCCTTATGTAAACCTTGTAAAATAAGAGAGAATAGGCATAAGTATTGTGACATAATGTGTAATAACAGCCCATATTGCAATAAATATTGATATAAAAGCATGATGCAAAATGGACGTATCACTAAGCTAACGGAATGGGTCAAGTCAATCACATCATTCTTCTAAAGATGTGATCCGTTAATCAAATGACAACTCATGTCAATGGCTAGGAAACATAACCATCTTTGATCAACGAGCTAGTCAAGTAGAGGCATACTAGTGACACTTTGTTTGTCTATGTATTCACACATGTATCATGTTTCTGGTTAATACAATTCTAGCATGAATAATAAACATTTATCATGGTATAAGGAAATAAATAATAACTTTATTATTGCCTCTAGTGCATATTTCCTTCATTACTAGCATACATTTTCCTGTTTTACGTTACTTTGCAATATTTGATAGTAGATGCTTAATTGGTCGCGGAAACTGTGGCAACCTTAGTGCCCCTGATATTGTTATTTTGTGCCATGCCTTGTTCCATGATGACACATTTAGTATGGGTGCTATTGTTGCAAAGCGGTTAAATCTTAACCGTACTAAGGGCCCATCTTGGGAGGTATCTTCGCCCCGCGCCTCGCTGCATATTTTAACATGCCTATTAGACATTATGAGAAAGAAGAAAAGTTGTTGTCTCCTGTTTTTCTAGATTACAAGAGTATGGTTGCACATGATTTCATTGTTAAGAACAAGAAAAAGGAGCTTAACTATAGATTGTTATTTGATAAAAATCACCCTGAGACTATTACTTTGCCTGCTCCTTCCTTGTTTGACTTATCTGCAGGCAAGTACCTTGTTCCGCTGGAGGCCATTCACGCCTACCGGAACCCCACCTCAGCTACAGAGCCAGATCCGGAACCACAATTTGTTCCTTCACGCCAGTCTGTTTACCAGTGGGATCCGGAGGAGATGGCCAACCAGTGGCAACCCGAGGCTTCTTCTCAGTACGACCCCAACTACAACTTTGGATATCCGCCAGGCCAACTTAAGCCAAAAGCCTAAGCTTGGGGGAGTATGTATTTCTCACCGACATTACATTTATGTTCACACACTCATGCTAGTTGTCGGTGCTCATACTTTTTCATTGTACTATCCATGCTATTTTATTTTCCTTTTTGTGCTTTCTTCTTGTGTGTTTGAAAAACCTTAAGAAAACAAAAAAAATTAGTTGTAGCTTTTAGCTAGCTTACTTTTCTTGCTGTAGTAGTATTAATTAAAAGAAAACCCAAAAATATTTCCTGTTCTTCTTTTGCTTGTTGGGAGCTTTCCCGTGTAAATAGTTTTACTTCTTTTCTTTTCTTTTCTTTGGGGGTCGATAGGAGAAGACCATGATGAAATTGTTGAATTGGCTCTTATATGCATTATTGTAGATTTAACCAAGAGCCCATATTGCCTTGTCTTCTCCTGTTTATTGAATGCTCGCAGATTCCAGCTTAGTCCAATGCACGTGCACTATTATTATTTTCCACATCGTTCGGTCGTGCAAGTGAAAGGCAATTATGACGATATATGATGGACTGATTGAGATGAGAGAAGCTGGTATGAACTCGACCTCTCTTGTTTTTGTAAATATGATTAGTTCATCGTTCCTGATTCAGCCTATTATGAATAAACATGTTTGCAATGACAATTAGAGATTATAGTTACTTATGCCATGCTTAATTAGCTAGGAGTTTATAATGGTTTACCTTGCGTGCCAACATGCTATTAAAATGGTTGTGATGCGGTATGATAGGGTGGTATCGTCCTTTGAATGATTCAAGTGACTGGACTTGGCACATGTTCACACATGTAGTTGAAATAAAATCAACATAGCCTTCACGATATTTATGTTCATGGTGGATTATATCCTACTCATGCTTGCACCCAAGGTTTATTAATTTTAATGCATGTTCATGACTGTTGTCGCTCTCTAGTTGGTCGCTTCCCAGTCTTTTTCTAGCCTTCACTTGTACTAAGCGGGAATACTGCTTGTGCATCCACTTCCATAAACCCCAAAGTTATTCCATATGAGTCCACTATACCTTCCTATATGCGGTATCTACCTGTTGTTCCAAGTAAATTTGTATGTGCCAAACTCTAAACCTTCAAATAAAATTCTTTTTTGTATGCTCGAATAGCTCATGTATCAACTAGGGTTGTTTGTATCTTCCATGCTAGGCGGGTTATTCTCAAGAGGAGTGGACTCCGCTCCTCACTCACGAGAAAATGGCTGGTCACCGGGATGCCCAGTCCCATGCTTTATGCAAATCAAATCGAAATAATTGCAAACAAAACTCCCCTGGGACTCTTGTTAGTTGGAGGCACTCGTTGTTTCGAGCAAGTCATGGATTGATGCTTGTTGGTGGAGGGGGAGTATAAACTTTACCATTCTGTTTGGGAACCGCCTATAATGTGTGTAGCATGGAAGATATCGCCATCTCTCGGTTGTTATGTTGACAATGAAAGTATACCGCTCAAAATATTATTTATCTCTATTTCAAAAATCGAGCTCTGGCACCTCTACAAATCCCTGCTTCCCTCTGCAAAGGGCCTATCTATTTACTTTTATGTTGAGTCATCACCCTCTTATTAAAAAGCACTAGCTGGAGAGCACCGTTGTCATTTGCATCCATTACTATTAATTTATATTGGGTATGACTATGACTGGATCTCTTTTACCATGAATTACAATGTTTAGTCAGTCATTGATCTTTAAGGGTGCTCTGCATTTATGTTTTGCGGTCTCAGAAAGGGCTAGCGAGATACCATCTTGTTATATCATATCATGATTGTTTTGAGTAAGTGTTGTCATCCGAGATTTATTATTATTGCTCGCAGTTGATTATGTCATTGACATGAGTAAACATGAGACCTAAGTGTTATTGTGAATATGGTTAGTTCATAATCTTTGCTGAAAACTTGAATGCTGGCTTTACATATTTACAACAACAAGAGCAAACAGAGTTTGTAAAAAAAATTCTTTATCACTTTCAGTTTATCAACTGAATTGCTTGAGGACAAGCAAAGGTTTAAGCTTGGGGAGTTGATACGTCTCCGTCGTATCTACTTTTCCAAACACTTTTGCCCTTGTTTTGGACTCTAACTTGCATGATTTGAATGGAACTAACCTGGACTGACGCTGTTTTCAGCAGAATTGCCATGGTGTTGTTTTTGTGCATAAATAAAAGTTCTCGGAATGACCTGAAAATCAACGGAGAATTATTTTGGAATATATAAAAAATACTGGCGAAAGAATCAAGCCCAGCAGGCCCACACCCTGTCCACGAGGGTGGGAGGCGCGCCTGCCCCCTGGGCGCGCCCCCCTGGCTCGTGGGCCCCCTGGTGCTCCACCGACCTCAACTCCAACTCTATATATTCACGTTCGGGGAGAAAAAATCAGAGAGAGGGATTCATCGCGTTTTACGATATGGAGCCACCGCCAAGCCCTAATCTCTCTCGGGAGGGCTGATCTGGAGTCCGTTCGGGGCTCCGGAGAGGGGAATCCGTTGCCATCGTCATCATCAACCATCCTCCATCACCAATTTCATGATGCTCACCGCCGTGCGTGAGTAATTCCATCGTAGGCTTGCTGGACGGTGATGGGTTGGATGAGATTTATCATGTAATCGAGTTAGTTTTGTTAGGGTTTGATCCCTAGTATCCACTATGTTCTGAGATTGATGTTGCTATGACTTTGCTATGCTTAATGCTTGTCACTAAGGCCCGAGTGCCATGATTACAGATCTGAACCTATTATGTTTTCATGAATATATGTGAGTTCTTGATCCTATCTTGCAAGTCATTAGTCACCTACTATGTGTTATGATCCGGCAACCCCGAAGTGACAATAATCGGGACCACTCCCGGTGATGACCGTAGTTTGAGGAGTTCATGTATTCACTATGTGTTAATGCTTTGGTCCGGTACTCTATTAAAAGGAGGCCTTAATATCCCTTAGTTTCCAATAGGACCCCGCTGCCACGGGAGGGTAGGACAAAAGATGTGATGCAAGTTCTTTTCCATAAGCACGTATGACTATATTCGGAATACATGCCTACATTACATTGATGAATTGGAGCTAGTTCTGTGTCACCCTATGTTATAACTGTTGCATGAGTAATCGCATCCGGCATAATTCTCCATCACCGATCCAATGCCTACGAGCTTTTCACATATTGTTCTTCGCTTATTTACTTTTCCGTTGCTACTGTTACAATCACTACAAAACTATCACTGTTACTTTTGCCACCGTTACAGTTACTTCCATACTACTTTGCTACTAAATACTTTGCTGCAGATATTAAGTTATCCAGGTGTGGTTGAATTGATAACTCAACTGCTAATACTTGAGAATATTCTTTGGCTCCCCTTGTGTCGAATCAATAAATTTGGATTGAATACTCTACCCTCGAAAACTGTTGCGATCCCCTGTACTTATGGGTTATCAGTCGGCTCTCTTCCGCTGTTGCTGAGACGGCGGAGACGGCTGATGTGGCTGACTTGGAGGAGGAGGAGTGGGATGATGCGGTGCCGGACTTGGAGGAGGAGGAGTGGCCTGACGCGGTGCCGGACTTGGAGGAGGAGGAGTGGCCTGACGCGTTGGTAGACTTGAAGGAGCAGGACTCTGATGAGGCGGTGGCTGATGACTTGGAGGAGCGGGAGTCTACTGACGCGGTGGCGGACTTCGAGAAGGAGTCGGCTGACGCGGTGTCGGTGGCCTTGGAAAGATGATGCAATCCTTTCTCCATAGGATGATACGATGTATGGCCTCTCCCAGTGTGTGCTCCTCGTCACCTCCAGGAATGTCAAGCTCTAGCCCCGAATATTGGTCCACCATTTCATCAACCACGACACGAGCATAGCCAGCTGGAATCGGGTTGCAATGGAAGGTTGCTTCGGGGGGATTTGTATAAGCAACGGCATCTGCCACCTTCATGGATATGTTCTTCATTTTGAAGTATAGCTCACAATTAGTGTTCTCCATGATGTCATCCACAGGGTATCTATCCAGCAATGCATCGCCGGAGGCGGAACCCACATTGCTTCTCGGCATGGATGGGACGGTGCTATCCAATACTGGATCATCCGCTAGCTGTTGCCGCTGTTGAGACCCCCTTTCTTGGCTAAGTGAGTCGATCTGCTGCTGCTGCCGCTGGAATTTGAGTGCCAACTCCGCGTGCACTGATTCTAGGCCTTTAAGGTATTCTGCTTCCTGCTTCCTCTGCTCCTCCTCCGGCTTCCTCTTCTTCTCCTCCTCCATCTTCCTTCTCGCACGGCTTCTGTAGTCGGCGTTCCAGTCCGCAAACCCCTCATACCATGGAACAACGCCTTTGCCTCGTGTTCTTCTCAAGTGTTCAGGATTTCCCAGGGCGCGCGTAAACTCGTCGTTCTCTCTGTTGGGCATGAACACCCCCGTTCGAGCATCTTCTATTGCATCAAGTAACTTATCTTCGGCTCCTTTAAGACATGCCTTCTTCGAAACCTGGCCTGTCTTCGGGTCCAACGCCCCCCATGCGCATAGAACCAAGTCCTGCACCTGGGGGCAGCTCAATGTAACTGGAGTGACCTCTGCAGACAGCATCTCTTGCTCAGACTTATCCCACTTAGGCATTGCCACAGCGTAGCCACCTGGCCCCAACCTATGGAACTGCTCCTTTTTTGCGGCATTGGCCTTGTTTTTTCTCGACCATTCCTTAGATAATTCTGATTCCTTGAATTTCACGAAAGCGGGCCAGTGATCTCTTTGCTTCTCCAGTGTTCCCTTGAATTCTGGAGTCTTCCTTCCTCCTGCGATGTAGTTGGTCCATATAGTTTTCTTGTGGTTGTTGAATGGAATTGCCATCTTCCTAAGAGCAGCGTCCTTGACTTTCTGCACATCTGCATCTGTGAAATGATCTGGTAGGGTGAAATGTTCCATGAGAGATTCCCAAAGCAGAGATTTTGCTCTGTCATCGACAAAAGTAAGATCTAGACGTTTCTTTGCTGGCTCTTTCCATTCTTGAAGGGAGATCGGGAGTTGGTCCTTCACAAGAACTCCGCACTAACGAACAAACTTGTTCACAATGTTCTTAGGCGCGATTGGTTCGCCATTAGTTTTGATGGCATCAATGTTGTACTTTACACCCTCCTTCAACTTTTTGGCTAGGCCTCGCACTCTCCTGCTGCCTGTAGAAGATTTGCTCAATCCGGAGGGCTGAAAGAAGAAAGTTCGTTAATATATCTTCAAATCATTTAAAACATGTGATGATCACCAGATGCCCGCTTATATAAATATACCTCGCCGGTCTCTGTTATTTCAAGATCAACATTTTCTTCGTCATCATAATCATAGTTCATGACTTCATCAATTCGGTCGTCGTGATCGAATATCATATCACCCTCCCCAGTATTGTTCAGATATTGGGAGCCGTCATCTTCTTCATTCTGATCATCTGGCCCGCGAGGGGAGCGTATGATCTCGAACAGGGCCTCTTCTCCTTCTCTGCCGGTATTGTCCGCCATAGCTTTTATTTAACTAATCCAGAAGAAATATAAAACAGTTTAGTATTCAAATTACTATGCATGCATGCAATCAATAAGGAAAAACTGAATCATAGTACATAATATGCATTGTCGAATATAATCTCGAATACATCGTCTCGAATATTATCGAATAATATATATAATCTCGAATACATTGTCTCGAATAATATATATAATCTCGAATACATCGTCTCGAATATTATGTATCGAATACATCACTAGCTACCTAGCTAATAAAGATTGAATACTACAGAATACTCTAGGCCACTCGCGGTTCCTGAGGCGCGGGCGGTGGACACCGAAAGAGCAGGAACCATCACAGGATCATAGCTCGGGTCATCTCCCCAAAGAACCTGCCAGGTATTGGAGAACCTGACGTCCATAGCAGCCATGTAGCAACGGACGTGCTCGTCCTCCTCCCTGACACGGTGACGTACCACCTCCGGCGGGGCCAGCTCCCTCCGCACCGAAAGTGGCCCACGCAAACGCCACCAAAGGAGCTCAGGGTCGACGACGGGACCCGGGGTCGGGTTCCTCACCAAGCGGCATGCCCATGAAGGTAGCACCTCCCAGTGCCAGCCCGGCGGAGCCCAGTCCCGGACATGGGTCCTCTGAAGCAGGACGTCTTCGCGAACGGGTCGACGGCGAGGATGCGGGCCAGGCATCGTCGAGAACAAATACTATATGCAAATGTAACATTTTTTAAATGATTGGATTGTGATTTCTTATATACAAATTTTAAAAATGATATCGTTGCATATGTCAAAATTCTATATGCAAATTCTAAATTTCTATAACTAAAATTACAAGAAACTAAAAAAAACATCGATCATCGTCTAACAATTTGACATTAATCTAATTCATCTAGCTAAAACTAACATTTGTAAAATTTCTAACATTTCTATATAACTAACATTTCTAACATTTCTATAACTAAAAAACAGAAAAAAAAATCTAACATTTCTATAAACATTTCCATAACTAAAAAACATAAAAATTACTAACATTTTATAACTAACAACGTGTGTGTGTGTGTGGCCATGGCGGGGCAGGAGCTCACCGGCGAGGCGAGGCGACGGGGGCGCGATTGGGGGCAGCGACGGGGACGACGACGACGGGCGGCGACGACAGGGATGGCGACGGGCGGCGACAGGGACGGCGACGACGGGGATGGCAACGGGCGGTGACGGGGATGGCGCGGCTACGAGCGGCGATGGGGACGGGGCGGCGACAGGGGCATCGACGGGGGCGGCGACGGGGGCAGCGACGAGGGCGGCGACGGGGCAGAGGAGAAGAAGCAGAGGAAGAGATGAAAACTGACGAAATTCGTAAGTGTTGTTTATATAGGAGGGGCCTTTAGTACCGGTTGGAGCCACCAACCGGTACTAAAGGTCAAATTTGGACAGCCCAAGCGGCGGGAAGCGACCCCTTTAGTACCGGGTCGTGGCTGCAACCGGTACTAAAGACCCCCCTTTAGTACCGGTTGCAGCCACGACCCGGTACTAAATGGGTGCGCTGGCGCAGGTGCGGTGCGGCAAGTTTAGTCCCACCTCGCTAGCCGAGGGGCGTCCGCACTGGTTTATAAGCCCAGTGCGGTAGCTCTCTCGAGCTCCTCTCTATAGCAGGCTTCTGGGCCTAACTTTGCCGCGCTGCCCTGTGAGCCTGCCCGGCCCTGCGGGCCTGCATCCTGGCCCAAGGCCGGGCAGGCCCATAGGGCAGCACGCAAATTTTTTTATTTAGTTTTTTTTCTTTTATGCTTTATTTATTTTCTTTTATTTAGTTCTGAGTTGTCTTTTGCTGTATTTAGAGTTTCTTTGTGAATATTTTGCTTTAGGTACAAAAAAATACCAAAGTTTCTGTTAGTGCCAGTAGTTTTCAAATTTGAATAGTTTAAATTGGAATTATTTGAAATTTGTTTAAATCGCTAGTTTGTGAATAACTTAACTTTAAAAATAGATTTTTCAGTGATTATTTTTTCTTTTGTTTAATATTAGTGTGTTTTATCATTATATTCAATTTGGTAATACTTAGGTTATTTAAAAAAATGAAATGCCTTTGTAACACATGAGTTTTCGTCCGAAACCCTGATACTTCAAAAGAGATTGTCCATTTTGTACACGAAGTGCATCCAATTTTTGCCGTAACCCTCTCAACATTTTTGCACATGCTATGTGGGTGAAATTATGATACCATGCCAACTTTCAACCTTTTCAGAGTTCATTTGAAGTGTTTTTCAATTTCAGGGTCATTTAGCTGAAAAATCAGTAAATACATGAAAAATAGCAAATGAAGTCAGAAAGGGTTGAAAATTGATGACGTGGTGTTGAATGGTGCATACTGAACGCACAAAAGTCTGGAGTTGTAATAAGTTAAAAAAATGAAATGCCTTTGTAACAGATGAGTTTTCGTCCGAAACTCTGATACTTCGAAAGAGATTGTCCATTTTGTACACAAAACACATAAGTACCAAATGCCAAAACATAATATTTCTTCGTGTTTCAAATGCCAA
This sequence comes from Triticum aestivum, assembly GCF_018294505.1. NCBI lineage: Eukaryota > Viridiplantae > Streptophyta > Magnoliopsida > Poales > Poaceae > Triticum > Triticum aestivum. The sequence goes on from NC_057796.1 coordinate 418,854,930, forward strand.
AACACATAAGTACCCTAACTATTACAAAGATTCTCTTCGGTTTGTTCGAAGCGGGACTTTCCAGATATATAAGTCCGGAAACTCGCTAGAGAAGAAAGTGATGACAGTGAAGCCGATCACATCCCAGAGTGGGATCTTTGGGTGTGAAACTTTTTCTTCCCTGTGTCCCTTTGCGCCGTAACCATGGACAATCTTCATCATTTAACTGGATGCTCGGGTCAATATTCACTGTGAATGGAGCAATTTCATCAAACTTTTCATAATCTTCTGACATGTCTGTCTTGTCATCCACTCCCACGATGTTTCTTTTCCCTGAAAGAACTATGTGGCGCTTTGGCTCATCGTATGATGTATTCGCTTCCTTATCTTTTCTTTTTCTCGGCTTGGTAGACATGTCCTTCACATAGAAAACTTGCGCCACATCATTGGCTAGGATGAATGGTTCATCTGCATACGCAAGATTGTTGAGATCCACTGTTGTCATTCCGTACTGCGGGTCTTCCGTTACCCCGCCTCGTGTCATATTGACCCATTTGCACCAAAACAAAGGGACCTTCAAACCACGTCCATAGTCAAGTTCCCATATGTCCTCTATCTAACCATAATATGTGTCATTTCCCGTCTTGGTTGCTGCATCAAAACGGACACCACTGTTTTGGTTGGTGCTCTTCTTATCTTGGGCGATCGTGTAAAATGTATTCCCATTTATCTCATACCCTTTGAAAGTAATTATATTCGAAGATGGTAACTGGGATAGCAAGTACAGGTCATCTTCAATAGCGGCGTCATGCATGGCACGTGTCTGCAACCAACTGGCGAAAGTCCCCGTTTGTTCACGTGTAATCCAGTCGTCAGACTGCTCTGGGTGTTTGGAGCGTAGAAAATTCTTGTGTTCCTCCATATACGGAGCCACCAAGGCGGAATTCTGTAGAACTGTGTAGTGTGCTTGAGTGAGAGAATGCCCGTCCATACATATTATTTGATCCGCTCCTAGCGTGCCTTTTCCATCTAGTCTGCCCTTATGCCGCGATTCAGGAACACCAATCGGCTTAAGGTTAGGAATAAAGTCAATACAAAACTCAATAACCTCCTCATTTTCATGGCCCTTGGAGATGCTTCCTTCTAGTCTAGCACGGTTATGAACATATTTCTTTAAGACTCCCATGAACCTCTCAAAGGGGAACATATTGTGTAGAAATACAGGACCCAAAACGTTAATCTCTTCGCATAGGTGAACTAGGACATGCGTCATGATGTTGAAGAAGGATGGTGGGAACACCAACTCGAAACTGATAAGACATTGCACCAAATCATTCTCTAACCTTGGTATGATTTCTGGATCGATTACCTTCTGAGAGATTGCATTGAGGAATGCACATAGCTTCACAATGGCTAATCGAACGTTTTCGGGTAGAAGCCCCCTCAATGCAACCGGAAGCAGTTGCGTCATAATCACGTGGCAGTCATGAGACTTTAGGTTATGGAACTTTTTCTCTGCCATATTTATTATTTCCTTTATATTCGACGAGAAACCAGACGGTACCTTCATACTGAGCAGGCATTTAAAGAAGATTTCCTTCTCTTCTTTGGTAAGAGCGTAGCTGGCATGACCCTGATGTATGCCGTCTTTTCCGTGCATACGTTGCTGGTCCTCCCATGCCTCCGGTGTATCTTTTGTCTTCCCATACACGCCCAAGAAGCCAAGCAGGGTCACGCAAAGATTCTTCGTCACGTGCATCACGTCGCTTGCCGAGCGGACCTCTAGGTCTTTCCAATAGGGCAGGTCCCAAAATATAAATTTCTTCTTCCACATGCGTGCGCGTCCGTCAGCGTCATTCGGAACAGGTTGTCCGCCAGGACCCTTTCCAAAGATTACCTTCAAATCCTTGACCATATCATGTACATCAGCACCGGTACGGTAGCGAGGCTTCATCCGGTGATCCGCCTCACCTTTGAAATGTTTGCCTTTCTTTCTTATGGGATGCCTGCTCAGAAGAAATTGACGATGTCCCAGGTACACATTCTTCCTACAATTATCCAAATATATACTATCAGTATCATCAAACAGTGTGTGCATGCGCATTATCCCTTGTTTGTCTGTCCTGAAAGGTTACTGAGAGCAGGCCAATCATTGATGGTGATGAACAACAACACCTTTAGGTCAAATTCTTCCTGTCCGTGCTCATCCCATGCACGTACACCTTTTCCATTCCACAGCTGTAAGAGTTCTTCAACTAATGGCCTTAGGTACACATCAATGTAGTTGCCGGGTTGCTTAGGGCCTTGGATGAGCACTGGCATCATAATGAACTTCCGCTTCATGCACAACCAAGGAGGAAGGTTATACATACATAGAGTCACAGGCCAGTTGCTATGGTTGCTGCTCTGCTCCCCAAAAGGATTAATGCCATCTGCGCTTAGACCAAACCATACGCTCCTTGTGTCACCTGCAAAGTCCTACCTGTACTTTCTCTTGATTTTTCTCCACTGCGACCCGTCAGCGGGTACTCTCAACTTCCCGTCTTTCTTACGGTCTTCTCTGTTCCATCGCATCACCTTGGCATGCTCTTTGTTTTGGAACAAACGTTTCAATCGTGGTATTATGGGAGCATACCACATCACCTTGGCAGGAATCTTATTCCTGGGGCGCTCGCCCTAGACATCACCAGGGTCATCGCGGCTGATCTTATAGCGCAATGCACCACATACCAGGCACGCGTTCAAATCCTCGTACTCACCGCGGTAGAGGATGCAGTCATTAGGGCATGCATGTATCTTCTGCACCTCTAACCCTAGAGGGCAGACAGCCTTCTTTGCTTCATACGTACTCTCGGGCAATTCGTTGTCCTTTGGAAGCATCTTCTTTAACATTACTAGCAACTTTCCAAATCCCTTGTCAGATACACCATTCTCTGCCTTCCATTGCAGCAATTCCAGTGTGGTGCCAAGCTTTTTCTTGTCAGCTTCGCAATTCGGGTACAAAAATTTCTTGTGATCCTCTAACATGCGCTGCAACTTCTTCTTCTCCTTTTCACTTGCGCAGTTTCTCTCTGCATCGGCAATGGCCCGACCTAGATCATCAGCGGGCTCATCTGATGCCTCTTCTTCAGCTTCTTCCCGCATTTCCGGCTCAGCTTCTTCCTACATTGCCGGCTTAGCTTCTTCCCCCATTGTTGTATCATCGTATTCAGGGAACCCATGGCCAGGATAGCTATCGTCGTCCTATTCTTCTTCATTGTCTTCCATCATAACCCCTCTTTCTCCGTGCTTGGTCCAAACATTATAGTGGGGCATGAAACCAGACTCAAACAGGTGGACGTGAATGGTTCTTGAGTTAGAGTAATTGTGACCATTCTTACAACTAGCACATGGACAAGGCATAAAACCATCCGCCCTTGCCTGAGCCGCAATAAGAAAAGTATGCACGCCATCAACGAACTAGGGAGAGCATCAGTCATCGTACATCCATTGTCGGCTCATCTTCATTACACAGCACCGAATAGACCAAATTAATACAAGTTCATACATAAAGTTCATACAACACTTATTCTCATAAAACAAACATATAAATAACTCTCTAGCTAAAGCATTTAAATGCAACAACAAATGCGATCAAGATCACAACTAAGGTAACAATTGATCCAACAGCATAATGATACCAAGCCTCACTATCAATGGCATATTTTCTAATCTTTCTAATCTTCAAGCGCATTTTCTCCATCTTGATCTTGTGATCATCGATGACATCGGCAACATGCAACTCCAATTCCATCTTCTCCCCCTCAATTCTTTTCAATTTTTCTTTCAAATACTCGTTTTCTCTTTCAACTAAATTTAACCTCTCGACAATAGGGTCGGTTGGAATTTTCGGTTCACATACCTCCTAGATAAAAATATCTATGTCAACTTGATGGGCATAATTTGTCATAAACACGAAATGGAACAAATAGTTATAAAAGAAAATATACCACATCCGAATCATAACCCAGACGAGGGCCGACGGGGACGGATATCAAAACCATGGCACTATGAATAACAAACAACGTATGGGTAAGATAATTATACAAGTAACTATATGTCTAAATCACACAAACATGATTTTTTTTATAAAAAGTATAAGAACAAGAGGCTCACCCCACAAGGTGGTGCCGGCGACAGGACGGTGCGGACGATCGACGGTGGTTAGGATGGAGACGGGAAGGCACTAAGTAAACCGCACCTACATATGCAAACTAAGAGTTATTTTGAGCTCAAATTGCATATAAATCAAATAAACTACCACATATAATTCCTCCCAAATTACTAAAACCCACAAATTAATCACTATATAAAGCATTGCAAGAGCTAATCTAGCAATGAGAGATGAAAGGACAAAGTTGCTTACCTTTGTGATCACTTGAATGGATGGGGGCCTTCAAATCTTGACAAAATTTGGGGAAAATGTGTGATGAGCTCGAGGAAGAGGGGAAGAACAGAGAGGAGAGGGGAAAGGGGAAAAACAGAGCGAGCTCGATCGCGGGTGGACGAAGGGTTTATATAGGACGACCTTTAGTACCGGTTCGTGGCACGAACCGGTACTAAAGGTGCTGGAGGGGCCCCAGACTGACAACATCCTGCCACCACTCTATTTAGTACCGGTTCGTGGCACGAACCGGTGCTAAAGGTTCGCCATGAACCGGTACTAATGAGAGCGGCCCGCCTAGCCGTTGGAACCGGCACTAATGGTCACATCAGTGCCGGCTCAAATACAAACCGAGACTAATGAGCTGAACATTAGGCCCTTTTTCCACTAGTGGACGGACATTGGCCCCTTCCCCCGCCTGGGAAGCGCTGCGCGTTATGGAGCAGTCGGATCAAGAGGTGAAAGTGGTGGTGACAAAGAATTTAGGTACATCATATGAGGTTAAAGTCCAAGAGCCTCGAGTGGTTGAGTTTCATATCTCTATATATGTATTTTTCATGGACCAATGACTTGTCTACAAGTTATTAGCTTTTCTCTATGTGAACCAACACAATATGGAATCATAGAATGTTGATGTAAGGACATGTATAGAGAACTGGATGATCGAGAGAGCGGTGGTGATAAACTATAACTGGCACCGGACCATAAGCATCACTCACTAGGAATAGGATGCACGGAGATTTCGAGTTCAAGACCAAGTGCAAGTGTACACACAAGAACTCTTATCTTTGCTACTCTTGGATACATGTGTGGATTTTGTGTTGGTTGGTGTAGTGAGGAAATATGCCACGCTACCTTCTTAGTAGGAGACCTTGACTTACTCCCTTTGTGGTTGAAAAGAATTAGTATAATTTTTTATATGAAGTCAAACAAAGTAAGGTTTGACCAAGTTTATTGAAAAAGTATCAACAACGACAATACTAGGTAGATATAGCATGAAAATATATAGTGTAGTGCATTTAATGACACTAAATTGGAATGGTAGTTGTTTGTAGGTTTTGATAAACTTGGTGAAACTTTGCATCGTTTGACTTAACACAAAATTTATACACCTTCTTTTCAAGCACACATGGAATAATTAGTTAAATTATTGTATCTATGAATTGGGTATGTAGCAATTCTATCTCAATAGTCGGACATAGCTGCAAAGTGTTGCAAAAGATGTTGTAAATGCAATCAACCGTCTCTTAATTTGGTTGTTTATGACTCTTAAATGCCATGCTCCATTTGTTAATCGTCTTTGTCCTTCATTCCTCAGAAAATAAAATAAACCTTATGTGTTATTAACCAAACTTTCATCTAGGTTCGTACATCATTGCACTCCAACCGTACGAAGCAATACCATGTAACTTGTAAATTAAAATAAGTAAGAAGAAGCATGTTTTACATTGCAACCTCCGCATTTCAAAAACAAAGCATCTACTTACCATCAATAATAAAAGATAGCTTACGCTTTTCAGAGAGAGAAAATCACATCATCTCATGTCTTACACTTTTCATAGGAAAAAAAGATCACATCATCTCATGTCATACGCTTGTCCTCCTTGAGTGATTTTTTCACTACTCCCTTCTTCCTAAGGTTCATTTTTGTATCATCGGTTAGGCCAATAAGAACATCTCCAGTCTTGAAATATCGCCGCCTGGGTGCGAACCAGCGCTAAAATCGGCGTGGGGGCGATCGGGTTCCCAGCCGCCGCCCCCAGGTCGCTCCCAGGCGCCGATTTCGGCCCACTTTTGGCACAAATTTGCCCACTTTTCAGGCCACTTTCGGCGCAAAATTGGCCCGATATCGGCGCAAATTGACCAATGTCGGCCCATATTCGTCGTGCTTCGGCGCAAATTCAACATAAGCTATTTTTTATCACATAGTTCATCACAGAAAATCAATAGAAATCAAATAGTTCAACAAATAAAAACTCATATTTCATCACACGTCGAGCTAGGCGTTGCCCTTGAGCCTCCATAGGTGCTCCACCAGATCCTACTGCAGTTATTGATGCACCAGTGGGTCTCGGATCTCCTGACGCATATTGAGGAAGGTCATCCAGGTTGCCGGTAGGTGGTGATCAACTTGGGCAAGAGACCCTGCATGTAATATGGTTCAGTGTCAAACATTGGCTCTTCCTGCTCGCTCTCAATGATCATGTTGTGCAAGATGATGCAGCAAGTCATGATCTCCCACATTTGATCTTTTGACCAGGTCTGAGCGGGGTACCGGATGAAAGATCGTGGATGACGCCTAGAGGGGGGTGAATAGGCGCTTTAAAATAATTACGATTTAGGCTTGAACAAATGCGGAATAAACCTAACGGTTAATTTGACAAGCACAAAACCTAAAACAACTAGGCTCACCTATGTGCACCAACAACTTATGCTAAGCAAGGTAAACAACTAAGTTATAGCAAGATATATGACAAGAAACAATATGGCTATCACAAAGTAAAGTGCATAAGTAAAGGGCTCGGGTAAGAGATAACCGAGGCACGCGGAGACGACGATGTATCCCGAAGTTCACACCCTTGCGGATGCTAATCTCCGTTTGGAGCGGTGTGGAGGCACAATGCTCCCCAAGAAGCCACTAGGGCCACCGTAATCTCCTCACGCCCTCGCACAATGCAAGATGCCATGATTCCACTAAGGGACCCTTGAGGGCGGTCACCGAACCCGTACAAATGGCAACCCTTGGGGGCGGTCACCGAACCCGTACACTTTGGCAACCCTTGGGGGCGGTCACCGGAACCCGTCAAATTGCTCGGGGCGATCTCCACAACCTAATTGGAGACCCCGACGCTTGCCCGGAGCTTTACACCACAATGATTGAGCTCCGAACACCACCAACCGTCTAGGGCGCCCAAGCACCCAAGAGGAACAAGCTCAAGGGTACCAAGCACCCAAGAGTAATAAGCTTCTCAACTTGTAACTTCCACGTATCACCGTGGAGAACTCAAACCGATGCACCAAATGCAATGGCAAGGGCACACGGAGTACCCAAGTCCTTCTCTCTCAAATCCCACCAAAGCAACTAATGCTAGGGAGGAAAATGAGAGGAAGAACAAGAAGGAGAACACCAAGAACTCCAAGATCTAGATCCAATGGGTTCCCCTCACATAGAGGAGAAAGTGATTGGTGGAAATGTGGATCTAGATCTCCTCTCTCTTTTCCCTCAAAAACTAGCAAGAATCCATGGAGGGATTGAGAGTTAGCAAGCTCGAAGAAGGTCAACAATGGGGGAAGAACACGAGCTCAACGGATCAGGTAGAATGGGGAAGAAGACCCCCTTATATAGTGGGGGGAACAATCCAACCGTTACCCCCAAAACAGCCCCGCAGAGGGCAGTACTACCGCAACAGGCAGCGGTACTACCGCTGATCACAGCGGTACTACCGCTCCCCCGGGCGGTACTACCGTGGAGTCTGGAGGGCAGGAGAGTGACAGACCCGAGCGGTACTACCGCTCGTGAGCGGTACTGCCGCCCTACTGCCGCTGTGAAGTACCGCACTATCCGACACGAAAAATGACCTCTCGAGTCGACGCGGTAGGGGCCTGGTACCGTAGCGGTACTACTGCTGAGGACCCACCAGCGGTACTACCGCTGCGGAGCGGTACTGCCGCTTGTGACCCCTACGCGGTACTACCGCTGGGACCATCCTAAAGCCACTTCCACGAAAACAAGAATACTCCACGGGAAACCAAAACTGCCATAACTTCTGCATATGAGCTCCGGATTGAGCAAACTCAAGCTTGTTGGATACAAGATGACGAGTAGCATCAAAACAACGACTGGTTATAGTAAGAAGAGGCAAGGAAGGTATGCCAACAAAATAGAGGAGTGAAACCTCCAACCGAGAAGAACCGGCATAACCTTCCAACATCGAAAACATCATAGAAGATGCGAGTGAACTCCGTTTTTGATGAACTCGAGCTTGTCATCAAGATGACCATAGGCTCCAAAACTCACAAAGAGAAGAACCAAACAAGAACCAATAAAGATGATGCAAGGATGCAATGGTTTGAGCTCTCTATGAACGATACGATCAAGTTACTCATCGAGAGCCCCCCTTGATAGTACGGCAATCGATCCTATAACCCGGTCTCCCAACTACCATCATGAGACCGGTAAAATAGAAAACCTATCAAGGGCAAACCTTTGCCTTGCACATGGTCCACTTGAGCTAGATGATGATGATCTTGACTCCCTCAAGTTGGACCACCTTTCTTGGTTGCGTTGGCTCAATGAAGACTAGTTGATTGCTCCCCCATACTCCACTATGGGTGAGCCACTCTTCCGCACATCTTCACAAGTCCATTGTCACAACAATGGACGGCAAGCTTCAAGCATTTGATCTCTTCATGATGCTTCACTTGAACTTGCACACCGCAGCATCTTCACAAAGAACTCTCACGAAGATCATGGGTTAGTACACAAAGCGTAATTGACAATGCTTACCACACCATGGGATCGCTTGATCCCTCTCGGTACATCTTCTACGCTTTGTGAGTTGATCAAGTTGATTCACTCTTGACTTAGTCTTGATCAACCTTGAATCTTTTCAACTCTCTTCATTTGGATGATGTCTTGAAGATATACATGAATGATCACACAATCTTCTTCTCCAAGACATGCTTGCAATAAGCTCAACTCTCACATGACCAATCTTTGGATAATTCCTTAATAACACCTTGGTCACCACATAAACTCCTTGAAACCAACACATGAACTTCAAGAAATGCCTATGGACAAATCCTTCAAATATAACTCAAGGCAACCATTAGTCCATAGAGATTGTCATCAATTACCAAAACCAAACATGGGGGCACCGCATGTTCTTTCACCGGACAACAGCAAATCGATATTGGAGCACATCTAATGCCCGCTCGACATCCTTCCTGCAAGCCTCCTGAACCTTCGCAAAGTGGGAGTTCTTGCCTCCTGGCACAGGGTTCGAGATAGTCTTCAAAAATGTGGACCATCTCGGATAGATGCCATCTGCTAGTTAGTATCCCTTGTTGTAGTGCCGCCCATTGACCTCGAAGTCCACTGGAGGAGAATGACCTTCAACAAGCTTGGCAAAGATAGGGGAGCACTGCAGTACGTTGATGTCATTGTGAGTTCCTGGCATACCAAAGAAGGAGTGCCAAATCCAGAGGTCGTGTGTGGCCACTGCCTCAAATACCACACTGCAACCGCCTTTGGCGCCTTTGTACATCCCCTGCCAAGCAAATGGACAGTTTTTCCATTTCCAATGCATGCAGTCGATGCTTCCAAGCATCTCAGGAAATCCTCTTGCTGCATTCTGTGCTAGGATCCGAGCAGTGTGTTCAGCATTGGGTGGTCGCAAGTACTGCCGTCCAAACACTACCACCACTGCCCTGCGGAACTTGTAGAAACAATCAATGGTCGTGGACCCGGCCATGCGCCCATAGTCTTCGAGTGAATCACCGGGAGCTCCGTATGCAAGCATCCTCATAGATGTCGTGCACTTCTGGAGTGAGGTGAATCCAAGTGTGCCGGTGCAATCCTTCTTGCACTTGAAGTAGCTGTCGAACTCCTAGATGGAATTCACAATCCTGAGGAAGAGCTTTCGGCTCATCCGATAACGGCGACGAAATACTTTGTCGCCGTGCAATGGAGCGTCGGCGAAGTAGTCGGAGTAGAGCAAGCAATAGCCTTCCAGTCGATGCCTCTGCTTCGCCTTCAGCCGGCCCGACGCCGAGCCACCTCGCCGCGGCTTTGCATTGCTCGCGAGTAGGCTGGCCAGGGCGGCAACGACCATGAGATGCTCTTCGTCCTGGACGTCGGCATCGGCTTCCTCCTCCAGCAGCGCCGCGAGCGCCTCCTCGTCGCCCGAGTCCATCGCCGAGCAGACAAATCGCCGAACACCTGGCGGACGTGGTAGGCGCGCAGCCGCCGGTATCCCGCCCTGCGCGGTCGGAGCGCCGGAAAGCTCGCTCAGGAACGGGGTGGAGGATGTCGCGGCGGAACCCTCTCTCTTTTCCGGCGGGGGAATGGCCTATCTAGCGGTGGTGGGGGGTGGTCGGCGCCGGGATCGGCAAGGCGGCGGGAGGGCGTGCGCGCATGGGGGGATCTGGACGTGCAAAGATGCGTTTTCGCCTGACAGTGGTGGCCCAGACGCTCTTTTCCCTTCCGCCAGAGCCCCCAAGTGCCCCCCAGTGCGCTGGGTTTGGCCTGGGATCGCCGGGGCCAAAAACGGGCCAAGCCGGCGGATTTTGGCGTCTTGGGGGGGCGTGACTGGGGGAGGGGGGTTTCTCGGCGCCAGCGCGAGAAAAGTCGCCCTGGGTGGCCTATTGGGGGCGCGGCTGGAGATGCTCTAATATATGATTTGTTACCATAGAAATTGTATAGAGGAAACTTCTTTCGAATATGAATTCAGTGGCATAATTTTTTGGGTCACATAACCCACATTTTAGTAACAAAACCGCACTTATAAACTCAAGTAACTAATTCCGTATGCAAACCAACAACTGGCTATTGGTTGCTTTTATTGTGCATGGGCATGTTTATAATATTGCATCCCGAGATTGCATTTAAGTATGGATCATCTCGAGGAATCAAAAGGGATGGGATGGTCATTTTATGTTAAACCTTGACTATTATGCATAAGCCTAAAAGGCCATGTAAAGATTAATAGAGGGGACGAAATTACTTCACGTACAATAAAATCAAGTCCGAATTTCGTACGACAGGACAATGGACGGTGAGGATGCTTAGCACATATGCGATCAATGTTGCCTATTTTCCATCGTACAAAAATCGGACGGGATTTGTCGTACGTCAAGCATCACTCTAAGAGGGGGTATTAACATGAGTGCCTAGCAAGCAAGCAAGAACATCATTAGTTCTCGTCTAAGCTGTAGAACGACTCACTACGTAATCGTTGCAGAGCCAAGCCATGAAATTTTGAATTAACAAATCATCCGGAACCGAATCAAATGGTCTCTCTGCACTTACGATGATCACCATTTGACCCCATCAATAGTCAATTAAAAATTCAATAATCTTTTGTATTCATTTTTTTTTGTTGAGTTACACAGAGGGTTCGGTGTCGCGATGTATCTTTCGTTTGTTATACTGAGCTGGAAATCAATCGACACGTCCCCGTTGTTGGTTGAGTTCATAGTGGCTTCTTTGTCATGGCTTGAAGCAGTCTTCGCTTCAGGCTTGATCATATAATGTGTGATGAGCGCAACAAATGTTGACAACTATACCATTTATGGTAGAATTGAATGACCACAATGATTGATGGCATGTGGTTTCTGGTGAAAAAATGATGCCCTGCCACACACAACGTTTCACTCCCTGTTCTTCTATACATATCTAGCTTCTCCATGTAGCAAGATCGCGTCTAGTTGCTAGGGGAGAATGCAAGAGCCTAGGAGAGCGATCCTGACAAACATGGTGGATACACCAATGGTCACATAGCGTGTTCTGGGAGGGAATGGGATGTATCAGAAATTTAGAGTTGGAGACGAGTAAACAGAAGAGTGCGGGCCGCACTGGTGGAACTAGCAGATGCAGATCACATGGCGGCTCTATGTTGCCAGTTCGGCACAGTTTACTCTCCACTGTTGAGCCGTTGATTTCATCACTCAGGTATCGAGCTGCTCAAGCTAAGCATGGCCAGGTCTCCAACACGTGAAGATGCTGAAGACGTGCGCGCTCTATCCATGTCACTCGGTTAAATGGAATCGTGTGACTTAAGCATGAGAAGATACGATTATTTGCATCTATTGATCGCCTCACCCATTAATTTACAAGACGCTCTCATTACTTCAGTGCCTTTTGTTCCACTTGGTGATCGCAGCTAGAGTAAAGCTCACAGTTCGTTTGCTTGGGAAAGAACCTTTTTCTCCATAACGAAACTCAAACCATAAGATTAATGCCACAAAAGGCAAAGGATGCAGCAGCTTAGGTCGACCATGCTAGATCTGTCTGACGAAGAATGACAAAAGATCCAACTGTTCTGAAATCAACAGGTAGCCACTGACCAATCAAAGGTGAAAGGAAATCAGGAATGCTTGCGTGATCAAGCAAGTGAATCGCCTTAGCTGACGAACACAGCAGGTCGCATCAACATTGCCAGGAAATGAACAAGTAATTTTAATTTACTCCCGCACAAACATATGCAAATATATTCCACCCAGAATATTAGTCAATCCTCGCTATCAACCACATCTAAAACCATGTCAACGAATGGAAACAACACCACCTTAAAGTATCCACACGAGAAGGCTCCTTATATTTGTATTAACAGAAGAGCAAAAAGATATAGCTGTATGCTTTCAGCGATCAATATCCGCACGGTGCAGCGATGCGCAAGACTACCATTTCCAATCGGCACACATCCTGTCTCCTTCCACTCACTACCCTGGCTACAACTCTGGCTGCTGGTTTTCTTCATCAGAACGCAGAGCTCAGGGCACCACGTGCTGCCTGTTGTTTCAACTCTTGGGATTTTCCACTTCCACGGAAGTACATGTACACTTGCTGCATGTTGAGTAAGAGAGTTTGATTATCACAAGTGATAGGAACAACGTCAGTTGCGATGTAAGGATCTATTGGCTATGCTGATCAGTCTAATGAAATTTGAGCATTTCATCCAAATTGTTCCAATGCTCGGGTGTGTGAAGCTACTCATCTGTAAGGAGCATGCGGCTAACACTGCATAATCATAAACTTATGAAAGAAAAATGAGAACTAAAACATTCAATTGGCTTTTGGTTGTTCACTAGTCAAGCGGTCAACCCGGGATCATGGTTGGAATAGAGAAAACAGCACACATATAATATGCCATGCAGACTAAGATCTTCAAATAACAAGAATTTAATCATCCAGAAAAAAGAGGGAGACCACACCCACCTGAATGACACCTATGCTCAGCAGTGATTCAAGGCAGAACAATCCAAATCCAACAAAGTAAAATATCTGCCAAATCAAAATTCCACAAAAATATATAAGTCAGTAAGTGGTTAATAAGACTGGCAGATCTCCCGTAAAAAAAATTAGGACTGGCAGACCCAGTAACCACTTCCAGATGCAATCTACCAAGTAAACCCCTGATACTCATATGCATGTGAGGTATAGTGCATGATGTCTGTTTCAAAATGCAAAGGATTTTCTTGTCTAGCCAGTGGACTCTGCCAGGCCTCACACTGAGGCAGCATGAAACAGCACAATCTTTGGGGAAAACATAGAACATGGGCTGGGTAAGAGGAAGATATGGGCATATTGCTACATAACAAAATTAAGCAGCACAATCATTGGTTTAAACTATAGAGCATGGGCTTGGTAAGACGTAGATATAGGCAAATGGCTACATAAACAAATTAGTCCAGGCTAATTGGATAAACCTGTAATGAAGACTTACCCCAACAATAAGGCTCTTGGTTATGACATCAATGGCAGGCAAAATCCCACTACAGCATCAGAAAGCAAAGTAATTTAGTTAATAAGATCAAAATAAAAGTTTTAATGCATACTCAACAAAGAGTAAATGTTATGGTAGAAAGGTCTAAATCTGAATATGATAACATGGAGGGTAAGAATTTATTCCAAGCAAAACTTTCGAATGACATGGATGACAAGAAACACAACAATTTCAATCTGCATTAGCAATTTACCATGTACCTGGTATAAAATTTTACTCCTGTGTTAAGTTCCAGGATAAAAATTATGCTTCTTCCATGATCCTTTGCAGAGGTCAACATTGACCACAACTCAGGAAAAAACACAAACAATCGGTTCAGGAACTTGTTACTTGACAACAAGTAGTATGTAACAGCCGCTCATGTGTATAATTTTCGGATTTGCTCCCGTATTTCTCACATGCCACTCATGTATAGCCTTTATAGCTGCATGGATGTGTTGACGCCAGTGTAAACTCCCCTGCTTGTAGTTCACCACATTTGGTGTGTGCCTGTTTCTTTCCATATTTGGGTTCCACATTAAATCTATATATCTAGTTCATTGATTATCTTTGTTAATTGTTTATTCTAACTTCTAACAACATCTTCAGACAAACCATTCAATGAAACAACTTACTTTTTATGAAAAGATCACATAATCTTTTATGGACAAAACAGAAACTGTGACCATGGAAATGCATAACCCCTCACATCTATACCCGTTTACTGCCTTACAGCCCGCACAGCAAACCAAAAGTAGGTGCACAAGAAAAGAATATGAGACTTACGTCAAAGAATTTCCTTTGAAAGGGAATGGGGGAGACACAGCTGACCACACGCAGAAGATTATGTGAATCTGGAAATGGACAAAGATGATCAGTAGGGTGTGCAGTTGAGGATAGGTTGAACCTTTTATTTAATGCTAAGATGTGGCCGCATGAAACCACTAGTAAAGTGTATCTTACCATGTAAAATAGGAAAAACCACCCAAACTTCAAAGCACTCTCAGTTCTGCGACAGGCATTATAATAAACAAGATATGGTCACATGACATATTTGGTAAGGTGAATTTCTTTCATATAGACAATAAATTCTCAATGCATATACCCTACCTCATCGCGTTATAAAGAGGGTGATACCATAACACATAAGCCCCAGGGACACCAGAAATGAAGTAGATAATGGCAAGCAGCCAAACCATGACACCTGTTAAAGCAGAGATTTGTATTAGTTTCACGAAGTTAATATAGTGATAGCAACTGCTATATCAGATGTGCACAATAAGATACACTTTAGCTATACCTTCTCCCTTAATCCATGCAGTTGTAGTCGCTATGATATTAAAGAAGAGGCAGAGAGCAATTCCTGCATGAGATCCAAATTTTACAAAAATTACACAAAATCCATTAAAAAAACTATATATCAAATTGTTTTTCCACCAGATTAGCTCTTGGTCCACTAATCAAATGAAGATGGTAGATCCCTTTGCAATATTTGAGGAATTCAAACTTATTTGCTTCTCATTTTATGTTGATAATCACATCATTCGTGCAAAATATGAAAGGAAGTTGCAACATAAATACTTGTTAGTGAATTTGTGTTAGGATCTAATAAATGTCCAAAATGATAGTCGGCATTGTTAGGATAATCCTTGTGTCCTGTAACCCCTCTCTCGTTGGTGACTTAATAATTAAGAAAGATTAGAAGCTGTAATAGCTAGCTGTAGACTCCAGGATAAGCTAGCTATGAGCTGTAAGAGCAGGTCGGCAGGGACTGGCTTCATGAAGAAGATGATGGAAATGGTTTTGTCTGCCTGTGTACTGTAGCGCCACCTTACTGTAGCACCAGGAGCACTAGCACCAGCCTAGAACTCCTATAAATAGGAGGGTGCACTTGTGTAACACAAGCTTGTAGTGTATCAACAAAGAAAATGGCTTTTAGTGTGTGAGGCAGCAAGTCACCTAAACAGCTTGTGTGCTTGTGCAAGTTGTGAGAAATAAAAGATATCGATAGAGTGTGAGAGTGAGAGTGAGAGTGAGAGAGAGGAGGGTTTCAGTGCTAGTGCTAGTGCTGTGTGTGTGTGTGATGTCAATAAAGCCTCAGTGCTAGTAGTAGTTTTGCGTGTGTGCTTGAAGCATATCTCAGGAAGAGGGGGAGTTGAGTGATTCAATTCCAACAGGCATACAGGTGCCACCAGGCTCCAGTGGCCACCTGTGCAGGTCCTGTCAGGCCACGCAGAGAGACTGACACGTGTTACAATTATGTTGCCCGTTGCAGAGAAATTGGAGAATGTTATCTGCATCACTAGTGTTTGAGGTAGGCCGGATTAGATCTGGAAGAAGAGGAGGATCAGTATTACTGGCAGATCGCCGCTGAATATGACCACTGGCTACTCACTGCTCATGTGATTTGGCTGTGGTCATGCAAGAAGAAGGGAAGGAGTGAGAGAAAGGAGTAGTAACTTGTTGTGTCTTTGGAGCAACGGGAGTCGAGAGGCATTGTGTGTCTCTGCTTTCGTCATGTTGCTGTTGGACTCTAGTTCAGGTTGCTGGGCTGATCTTTACTAGTTACAACGGCTCTTCTGACACTACTGTGGCTGATCTGATCTATGGTGTGGACTTGTGGTGCTGTTAACTATGCTGGTACTTTTAGTTGGTCGTTGGCCATGCTTGTCCGGCTACTTGGCTTTGTTGATCTGCCTGCTGTGGAGGCTTGGGGATGGTACAACCGGAGGCAGCGAAACAGAGAGGACCAAGAGAATGGAGAGGTGATGGAGGCCAAGGCTTGGGACATGTGAGTAGAGGAGGTAGACGCCTGGCTGATTGGAGGTTGAGGAAGGGGCAGTGGAGGCCAGGACTTGGACTGCATTGGTATAGGTGGGAGACATGATCCTGTTGTTGGAGGTGCTTCACGTGATAATAGAAGAGAACACCCTCCAGGCTTCTGCATCATATGAAGCACACAGTTTGATATGGCGATCCAGTATTCGTAAGTCCTCGATACGCCAGCAGAAACTCAATCATGGTGGGTATGGTGGCTGGTACTGGTGGTGCGGTCAAGGCATGGAGGCAAATCTCCGCAAAGGCAGAGGTCTCGTCGAGAGTATTAGAAAATAAAAGATGGCCAAGGTTGTTATTTCATGTCAATCTTGTGAGGAAGTGTTGGGAGAATTAAGGTATGTTTAGACTGCCCAAACTGCACCATACCAAATTTCTGGTCATGACCAAAAGATTGGTCTTTGTTTGGATGGTGGGAAAACTTTTGGGCATGCCGATGCCCCCAATGTTCTTGCCAATATTGGCCAACTCATGGGCAAGCAAAAAACTTGACCAAAATTTTGGCTAGACAGATTATTGGCAGGCAAACTTGGGCCACAACCCAACAGAACCTTTGTACCAGAGAACCCAGGTTCGCAATCTATTGAGAGACCATATTAGATTCTGGATGTAAACTTGTAATCCTTACAATAAAGGGATTGGAGGTCCCGTGGAACACCACGTAATTATTTCCCAAAATAATCTGAAGTACTCAAGCAAAAGAAAAGGTAATGGCAGCACAACATATTCATACCAAACAGCACATTTTCCACATTACCAGAGCTTACCCAAAAATGATGAAAATGCAAGGTACTGCATTTTTTGTAGATGGATGGGTATCTCATTTGAAATATTGTGATGAATGAGAGGGAAAAAGGGTGGCCAGTTTTTGTCTTCTATGACAATGCCAGCTGAAAATAAAACAAAGAAGTGATTAGGAGAAATATAATTGTGCAAACACACTGCTAGGGAAACCATACAAAGTATAAAACTAAATTTGCTCTTGCCAGAAGAAATGGCAATTGTTTATTTTCGGACATCCCAAAATTGGAGCCTTGAAATGACCAATTCTAAATTATCAATCTAAGAAAAGGATCATTGTCAGCAAATATTACCAATAACCATGCAGGTTGCAGTGTGACATACTGATAACCCTGATGTCCCATCCCGTGTCCTAAACTCTAAATGTCTATGATGCCCTTTTATGAACAATTCCGAAACACTGTGAACTCCTCTCAAAATGAGTGGGCAGGCTACAGTTTCTTGGTACACACTTCCAGGTGCACAACTTGCTTTCATCAAGCATGCTTCTATCTTCAATTTTTTAATGTGGACAAAACAAAACTATTAAAGCTATTCAGCAAAAGGAAAGAATGCGGGTTGTACCTCGCGACGCAGCCTCTTCCTTCCTTTTCAGTTCCTAGGGCAGAGAGACAAACAAAGAGGAATCAGATCAGCAGTTGGAGAAGGAACATCTCATATGGTAAATAAAACATGTATCCACATACATGGAATACACTACAAAGAGACAATCTTTCTGTGATTTAAAATACTATGACATCTCACTGTCAAAATTCAACATATTAAATAATAAGCTCAAGAAACATGATCCTCCCAGATGAACCACCGTTTTGACTGGGAAACAAAATTGTATAGACCATTCATCACTGGATATACGACGCCATAACCAACCAAATTTACAAAGAAGTTGAGATATAGATTCCCCTATCTGGATAACAAGACCAAGTGACAAAACCAGGTCGAAATGAAATGGTTCTTGCACCTGTTCTTGGGACAAATGGTAATCAGAAAGAAAGAAAAAATCAAATGATTGTTACACATGTTTTCCTATACATGTTTGCAATTTTTCATCAATTTAAGATAAATTTATGCTGACATAGAGCGCCGCATTGTTTTCCTCACAGCACAAATTTATCTTACATTGATGAGAAATCAGAATTGTTTTTGCAGTGCTAACATTTTTTTTCCCATTAAAATTCACATGCCTGTTTGAACTACCAGCAAAAGCACCCTTTATTTTCCAGCAGAGCCACTATATGCTGCAAGATGATGCATGTTTCTGCCCCTATTACTCGGCCTCAAATTGCATCACTACCAAATAGATAGTTCTGGTAGCCATTTGACCTCCTACTCTTAAGTCAATGCACACTACCTGTTCAGTAACTCCAATGCTCTGGTGGCAATTACAGCGAACTGCTTAATTAGTATTTGGTAGGTTGAGAACACGCAGATTCTGTAGACTCATGCCAGCACACCATAAAAAATTACCATATTGTCATTGCCAGACCAGCAGATAACTAATATACAGCATCTATAATCTATAGGGATTTTAGGGCTAGGATAGCTACTATATGCAGCACTAATGGTCTGAAAATCCCAAATCAACATAAATAAGGTTCTATTGATTCACTGGTTGTAACACTAAATAAAGCAATGCCCCAGTTAGCATATCTAAATCACAAATCACAGCGACGTTGTAGATTCTGAATTTACATCTGATGTGACACCACTTATGAGAAAGCTGGTAGCATATCAATATTTCTGTAACTGGCTAAGAGCAGCAGAACAGTCCAATCACTCAGCAATTGTAACACGCATACCTTTTCTCTTTTGTTTAGCTCGGCTTCCATCGCTTGGAGTTCTTTTTCCTTTTTCTTCACATCCTAAATGAGATAATAACATGCATGATATAAATATATAAACAAACTACAAGGGATAACCAATACAAACATTTTTTAGAAACTTAATCAAAACTAACTTTACACATGAACAGTATAAATAAAGGAATAACTGTCACGTTTTGTATACAGTTTTACCCCATTCAGTCAATTTTATAAGGCGAACTTTGAGCTGGCACATGGATCTCTTACGATTGAGAAAGTGACCAAACAGAATGACTAAAGTACCCTTCCATTAACTGTTTTCGAAATATGCGAGAGAATATTTTACGTGGTTGGTCATGCATATATTCTTAAAAAGATAATGAAACAAATAATGGCAAAAATACAACAAAATTATTTATGCTAGGACGTCTTATAACTTTCACCAAAATTGGAAAACAGACCATCAGACTTATAGAAATTCTCACAAGAAGTACTTGATGATACATAAGGAATAGATAAATGGCAATGACGAACAGAACATCTATCCAATTCCAATTAGAGTAAGAAGCTGGCTGACACAATTTTCTTGAGTGAAGAAAAACTTCTCAAAACTAAACGTACCTTAGTTGAATCCATAGGAATGTCCACATTATAAAAACCCGCAGGCTCGTGGGAGAGAGGTGAAAGTCGAGAATTGGAGGCAGGAGGGACACTCCCTCCCTGTAGAAAATGAAGCATTTGGAAGATATTAGGAACGGACAGCTCCAAAAATAGAAGCCTCTGAGCAACTTAATAATAGCATAATATTTCCTTTGCCAACAACTAGCCTTCTGCTCAACATCAATATTTTATGTACTTCTATGTAATGAATATGTATGGAATATCAACATAACATAACATACAATGGAAATCAGATGAAAGATCTAACAATTCAAAAATACCCAAAAGAAATGACGGGTGGTGGGTGCAAGAATTGCTGCATCCTGCATGCATACGCAGTTACTTGATTATTAGAACTTGACACAGGTTTTGGATTTAGATACCCAGTAATCAGTAAATATGCACGAGAAAAAACTAAAATATTTTGGCATGTTATTGAGCATGGCCTGCCAATGCATACTTTCACGGGCATGTGCATAGGCACATTAAGTTTTCAAGGGCATATGCATAGGCACATAGTTTTTAATGTGATCACAGCGGGGTGTGTTTAAGTAGATTACACTCAAACGTTGCCTTGTCTATGTCAGCTCAATGACATCGCCGATGAATAAACCTATCTCGCGGTACAAAAGAACTTGCGACATGTAGTTCTTCAACTTTGGCTCCCACGTAGAGCCTAGCTAGAATGTAAGAATCTCGAACCTAAGATTTTTATCCATGACCTGTCCATACATTTTTGTCTTACGAACATACCTATCCATATACACATTAACCATGTTCCAACATATGTAGCTTATAGCACATTGGAAAATTTCTAGAAACCATTTGAATTACTGAGCACCAAAACAGTGGGTCTGAAATTAGTGATGTCTCAAAATGAACCCAAGGGCAGCAAGTGGCTCATCCTCTACCTGACAAACACTACCAGCATTCCACCATACATAATGTCGAGGTCCCTAATGTTTAACATAGCATATGGTGGTAACCGAGCTCCAGCAACTTCACACTAGTACTCAGTAACTAATTAACAAGCAAACCAAGTGAGCAACTTCACACTAGTACTCAGTAACTAATTAACAAGCAAACCAAGTCATATAAGACAGTATCACACACATCAATCAAACTATCAAACATACCGCATTGTGTAAGTTTGCTTGCCACGACACCAAAATCCCAAGTTCAAGCAACAAGGGTACATTTTAGTTCCATGCATCTAGCTTCCAATTACTTCGCATCAAGCTAGCTAATCATCCACCGCGCAGCCTTAGCTCCTCGCACGAGCACAGATCCAGAGCCAACCAACCGCTTCCTGAGCAATCAGCCGACACAGCCTACAAAGCGCAATCGCCACGCCAACTCGAGGCGCACAAATCCGCGTCCCCCTCCCATGCCCAGATCCAGCGCGCGGGGAACCAAACAAGCAATGCCGATCTCGAACGCGGGTACGGCCGACGCGGACCAGGCCAGGAAAGGAAAATAATTAAAAAAAAGGCAGCACGAGATCTACGCAGACGGGGGAAGCACTGCATCTCGAGCGCGAGCGCTCGCGCCGACGGGAGGGAGAGCTTTGAGGGGTCGAGCGAGCACTCACGGCGAAGGGATTGACGTCGTCGTCCTCGAAGCCGTTGCGGCCCGCCATGGGTCTCCGGGGCCCTTCTCCGACGGGCGGCGGCGATGGGCGGCGGCGTGGTGGCGACCGACCAGGTGCGTGCGGCGTGCCTCCCTCTCCTCTCTCTCTCTAGTCGCGTTGCTTTCTAGTCTAGTCTGGTACGGGGAAAGGGAGACGCGGTGGCTGCGCGCGAGGTAGTCGCTGGCGGGTGGGGTCCGGCGGGGCTGACAGGCGGGGCCCCGGAATGCGAGACGCCAACCTGGCCGTACGGTGCGGGGCTGTGCTGGTGCTGGTGGCGGCTTTTCGGTGCGGTGCGGTGTGGCGTCCCTTTCGGCCCGCGAGCAAACTGAGATCTCGGGTTACCTTCTGCCTGCCCCTACGCGATTGGGTTCTCCATCAAGTTCAATTTTTCGTCAAGTTTGGTTCTGTTGCGTTTCGAATACAAATAGAGTAGACGTTCGGATGTCAAATATGCTATTTTAGGGACTATGTATGTATATGGGTGTGTTTGGTTTTAGCCTAGCTAAAAAAATTATCAAAGATTTTGCTATACCATGATTTGACCAATATTGACCAAAAAATGAACTAAAGTGGACAGAGGAGCATTGACATGCCAGGAAATTGGTCATGTTCCAAACAAGAACAAAAAATTTGGTCATGGCCAAAATATTTGAAAGTGGCTTTTGGTTAGAACCCAAATACATGCAAACGTATATCCTTGTGCTGCTTACGATATTCGGATCTCAGACCGAGTGTGCGATAGACTCAAACCATGCATGCAGGGGAGGGGTGTGATGGTTGCCTTTTGTAACTCTCTTCGTGATTTCATGAAAGATTTATAAACACCAATATAGGTGCACATGCTTGGGTCGTACCCGCAAGATGGTCACATGGCTCATTTTGGTCATGATTCTCCAACCTACTACATATGCAGTCTTGCTGTGGTGAGCAATCACTTGCCTCGAGCGAGACTCGGGTGTCTAGCCATAGTCGAGTCACAACTTGGATCCATTATGATAAGCAAGTTTGTCCAATACAATGACTTGACAAACCCTCTTACAAGCATCAATCTCATGCTTCGAGCCTCATGAGTAATATCGCGGGTAGATGAAGGTTATAAGAGGGTGAGCCTTCTCTTTCTTGCAGTGTCGTGTGAGAGACAACAATTCCATCTATTTGACTGAGGTGTTTGGTGCAACAGTTTCATCTATTTATTTAATATTTCAAAGAGATACTTAAAGGCATCTTATATCTGATATTTATTAAAGGGAACAACAACCATAACACTGGAGAGACAATCAGACGTGGACTGACCAGTACAAGATAAAATCACATTGCAAAATATACTACTCTCCTCCTTCCTTCGATTGTACCCCGCCAACCGGAGATTGAAAATTGCACTGAAAGTAAAGAAGGGGGCATCTACAAACGTCTTTGCCATATCGGGCTTTAAAGACTACAATAACCACTCACCCCTTGAGACGAGATCTAGAAGTTGTTGAAGAAGTATCGGTTGGAGAATCACCCCAGGCAAACAAGCTCGCAATCCATCGCCACCCGGTCCCGAGTGTTGGGGAAATTCGACCATGCTGCAGAACAAGACAGAAGAAGATGTCAAAGTCATTGCACCGATGGCCAACCAATCGCCCGCTCTCCTTGGAGGACACATCAATTGCCAAGATATGAGGAGAGCCAACAAATTTGGAGACACAAACTCTCACAAGCCCTTTCGGATTAGACATCATCGAGATAGTGAGAAGCCGGAGAGACCTCATTCCAGCACGCCATTGTCGCTACCACATTGTCGATGTCGTCGGGGGAAAGAAACAAAACCTAAGGAGAGAAAGGGAACGAATGGAAGGGTTCCCAATCCTCTTGTCGTCAATGAGGCCGCCGGACAAGGGAGAGGAAGGGGCCTATGCGGAGGCGCGGGGAAGAAATTTCACCGATGGCGGTGGCTCGGGTTGAGAGAGGCTGGGAACGTTATAATCTATTAAAAAGGGTGATTTGGTGAAGCAAATTCTACCCGAGCAACCATGGTTGATTTTCGAAAGTTATGTTAGACAAGGGAGATGAGAAGTGATAACGTTGAAGCCACAAGCAATAAAGAGTGCAGGGTGCGCAAAATACACCGTAATATATCCGAAGAAGTGTAATTCTGAGTTGTGATTTTTGTGTATACACAACACAATGAGTTAAATTAGCTCAAATATTTCTAGATAAATATGTAATACTCCATTCTGTGCAACTTGAGAATGAATGCGAAAAGCACGATCCGATCCAGAAATTGAGAGATTCAAGTCACGAAATGCTCATGCTTTTGTATCGCGGCAACCCATAGGCCATAGCATTACCATATTCATGGCTTTAGTTCTTTATATTGTATTTTGAAAATCTAGGGTGCTGAACTCACTATAAGTTAAGATATCTTCTTTTTTTGTGTGAAACTTCCGACCTTTTTTTTGTGCATGAAACTTTCAATCTATTCATCTTTAATCATGACAGTACAGTAATGACCAGAAATAATAAAAATTACATCCAGATTCGCAGACCACTTAGCGACGACTATAAGCATTGAAAGGAGCCGAAGATGCGCCGCCGTCATCGCCCCTCCCTCGTCGGAGTTGGGCATAACTTGTTGTAGTAGACAGTCGGGAAGTCATCGTGTTAAGACTCCATAGGACTAACGTACTGGAACAACACCGCCGTCGATGAAGAGAAACTGCCGATCTATTCAACTTTAATCATGACAGTACAATGAGCACCAGAAATAATAAAAACTACATCCAAATCCATATACCACCTATCGACTACAAGCACTGAAGCGAGTCGAAAGCGTAGCGCCATCATTGCCCCTCCCTTGCCGAAGCCGGGCAAAACTTGCTGTAGTAGACAGTTGGGAAGTCGTCGTGCTAAGGCCCGATAGGACCGGCGCACTAGAATAGCAACCGCCACCGACGAAGAGAAGCGTATATCGGAAGGATCCAGTCTAAAGACACACGCACATAGACGAACGAAGACCGGATCCGAGGAGATCTACCAAAGACAACCGCCAATTGAATCATGCGAGATCCGTCGGAGACACACCTCCACACGCCATCGACGATGCTGGACACACCACCTAGACAGGGACTAGACGGGGAAAATGTTATTCCATCTTGAGGGAGCCGCGGCCGTCTCGTCTCCCCGAGGAGGACACAAGCCCAGCAAAACTCACAAAATTGATCCTGGCCCTTGCTGCGGGGATGGCTCCGTTTTTTTTATGTCTTTGTACTCGCGAAATCCGTGCGACAGAATGCAAATCTTCATTTTGTCTGAAAATATTTGACTCGAAAAGGACCTCAGGACCCTGCAGACACAGCCATGTTACAATGTGCACAAGGTGTGCACTTTACACGGTGTCAAATAGGTCGGGAAAACTTCGCCGTGCAAAGAACAAAGCACAGGTCGTGAACACCACTTTCCACTGAGCAAGAACATCACCTCTGATCAGTATTTTAAGCTCAACTATCAGATAAACACAGCTTAATTAGAGCTCACAGTAGCTGAGCCCTTTTGACTCCCGGTCTCCCACCACACTACCACGGGGGTCCTCGGCTCGCACAAATCAAAGCACGACGGAGGGAAACCCAAAGCCACGCACTGTCCTCTCCGCTCGCTCTCCCACTCCCCCCTGTCTGTCCCTCCTCATGCTCACCACCATCAGACCAGCCATGCCCGCCTAGCTAGCTAAGCTAAGCTCGGCTACAAGCCCAGTAGAAGCGCGAAGGACGGTGTAGCCATGGGCTGCTGCGTCAGCAAGAAGTGCGGCGAGCCGCCGGGCGCGGCCGATGGGAGGAAGGCCGTGGAGGCCCGCGACCTGCCGCCGCCCGAGGAGGAGAAGGTCAAGGAGGTGCTCTCGGAGACGCCGCGCGTCAAGCCGCGGTCCAGGGCCAGGCGCGTCGCTGGCGGCACGGTGGTGGCGCCGTCGGCGGAGAAGGCCAGGGCCAAGGACGGCCATGGCGTCGGCGGCAGGGTCAGCAGGCCCGCGCGCTCCGTCGAGGAGAAGTCGGAGGCGGCGTCCGAGTCGTCGGCCGCGACCACGGTGGCCGGGCCCGAGCGGTCCCCGTCCAAGCCGCCCAGGTGCCGGCAGGGAAGGGCCGCGCCCGGTGGCGAGCTCAGGCGCGCCAGGCGGGACCGAGACCACGGCGCGGCCACCCCCGGCGGGCGCGGGCGCGCGTCCCAGTCGCCCCCGCCTCCGCGGCGCGACCCCGGGCGGAGGTCGCCGTCGCCGGCCGCGAAGCGGGCGCAGGACCAGCGCCGCGACACCGCCGGCTCGGCCTCGTGCGCGCAGAGAAAGCCGCCCGTGCCCGCGAGGCCATGCGGCCGCACGCCGACGCC
Source organism: Triticum aestivum (assembly GCF_018294505.1). Lineage (NCBI taxonomy): Eukaryota > Viridiplantae > Streptophyta > Magnoliopsida > Poales > Poaceae > Triticum > Triticum aestivum. Next base: position 418,880,904 of record NC_057796.1, read on the forward strand.
GCCCCGTGGGCAGGAGGTGCCTCCCCAGCCATCGCCGGCGCCACCGGCGGCGGCGAAGCCACTCCCGCACGGTCCTCCTACGCAATGTGCGTCCCCACCGACGCCACAGGTACCGGAGCAGGAGGATACGGATACTCCCCCGGGCAGCGACGGCGACGCTGCGGCCGGTGGCGGCGAGGGCGAGGGGAAGGAGTCCCTGGAGAACCCCCTGGTGTCCATGGAATGCTTCATCTTCCTGTGACAGTAGCACTAGACCTGCCTTCTCTCGCTTCCCAGTAAGTAATCAGTGCTCCATTGCTACAGTTAGGAGTAACTAGATTTAGCAGCCGTGCTGATTTGGTGAATGTAATCTCGCTGGTAACTTCTTCTCGGGTTGGAATTTTGCATCCCGGGGAAGAAATCAGTCCCAGCTCTTTGGTGTACTCTGTACAACCACTACTTTCTTTGGTGTACTCTGTAATCAGTAATCTTTCCTGTAGACTGTAGCTAATCCAAGCTAAGCTAGCCAGGGCATCTCTGTAATGAACTGCATTAATACCTCTTGCCTTCCTAGTACATCGACTGCGCTCTGATCTTTCTTGTGCAAAGCTGGAGTTGCCACTTATGTTGATCCGATCCGATCCCATCCATGGATGGACCATGGCCGTTTCTTCCTCGTTGCATGGCATGGTCCATCACGATCAGTTCGCCGGGGCATTCAATTCAATGGCTCCTCATCCGCATTCGCCCAGTTCCATAACTCGGCTCAACCGCTTTGCGTTGCACGTCCGGCGTACGTCAACGGGCCGATCCGTGCCTGCGTATTCAATGCCCGCGCGTGGCGGCGATCGGCGAGCACCGACTGCTATGGTATGCATGCACACGAGCGACGTCTGTCTACTCGAGCAAATGCGCCGAGCTGCAGGCAGGCAGAACGTGTGCTCTGCTTGCTCCGTCGTCTGAGATTCGTGGGAGGAGACCGTGTCGACAGCGGCGCGTGTGGGGGCGTGGCCGTGGCCGGGGGCGGGAGCGGCAGAGCACGCGCGCCGGGGCCGCCCGCTGCCTTTTTCGCGCCACTCTCCCTTCCCTTCTCCGCCGTGCGCGCGCGCGCGCGCCCAGTGGCCACTGTGGTGTCCAGCGACGTTGGGGTGCGTGCCCACCATCGCACCCCGCCGCCTGTCGGCCGCTCGCCGTTGTCGCCACCCCGGTGGCCGCGTCCCCCCGCACGGGATTATTTTAGCACGGCGAGCCGCATGCCGCGCTGGTGCCCACACGAGCACACGCCGCTGCCAGCCACGGTGTGATGGTGTATACTACAGTTGTACTGGTACTACTACGTACTATACTGCCTGGCCTTTGCGCTGGGACGTTTCTCCAACGGGCTCGCTTTTGCGGTGTACCACCTGTACGGGGAGATCGCGGCGGATCTGGTGCCGGTGGCCGGGAACGGTGGGGTGGGGGCGTGCACGGCGACCCCGTCCCCGATGCGTGCGTGGCCGGCGTGCCGCGGCGCTTTCTGCCGCCACCGAGGCAGGGCCGGCTTTTTTGAGCCTTTGCAGACCAGGTGAGCCCGACCGACTCGCTGGAAGCTCGCGGTTTCTCGACCCCCGCACGTAGTCGGGTAAAAGGGGCGGCGCTCGCATTATGCCGACATGCACGCAGTGGCAGTGGCATGGTAAAAAGGGCGACGCTCGCACGCCGACATGCGCGCAGTGGCATGCACGGTGAGCTCCCCAGGCTGGGCCTTTTCGCCCGCGTCGCAGCTTTCGAGCGCACCGCTCACTGCTGGGATACAGCAAGCCAAGCGGCAACTGCCATGCTCTAACCGTCATCTGTCCGACTGTCCCGACAGAGCCGAGGAAGTGGGCTCCGAAGCAAAAAAACCGAGCAGGCTGGTGTTTCATGAAGCCCCCCAATGATCCCCCTTTCCATTGTGCCTAGTCTAAAAAAAAAACTTTCCATTGTGCCGAAACCTCATAAAAAATATAAAAAAAATTCCAATGTGCCGAACAATACCAAAAGCACCCCTGCCTTGGACAAATTTATTATCAAGCAGTATTTCTTTTTTTGCAAGGAATTTATTCTCAGGCTAAACAAAGGGGCCAACGGAGTTATCCATACAAGTACACACGAAAAAAAAACCTCACAACAAACACAAGAGGAGCAACTTCTTTCAGACCCGGCTCTTCCTTCGTCCTCCGCCTGTCAACGGAATTGACAGGTTTCCCCCTCCTCTCCTAGTTTTTATATAAAAATAATCCGTAGAGTACTTGGTCGCCACCAGATTCTCACCCCAGCAAAAATGGTGCTGGGACTTGTCCAGCAAAGATAGCCCTCATGCGGCTGACGCTGACCCCTCCCACTTGTTCACCACCTCTTTCAGTTGCTCAAATCCCTGAAATGCAAGAGATGGATATGACAGTGAGTAAAATGCCAGTTCTTGCATAAACAAAGCACCGCGGCAACTGTTTCTCTTTGTTGTTCCAATTGTACCTTATACTGATGAATGAAAAGCAACAATTTAGCAATCTTGCTCGTTTTGTAGTAACTAGAGTACTAAGCAACCTCATGGTGAACAACAGGGACCATGGAAGGATGCCGGCTTGGTAGGAGCAATGTGGCTCCCACCAGACTAAAGATTTTGCCAACTTAGGTGACCTGTACATATTTCACTAAGATTCATGCCCCGGTACACTGTACTTCAGCCGCCTCGGCTCTTCTCTTAATTAACAGATATCAACGCTCGGTGTTTTTCGTCAAAAATAAATGGCCATTTCTCTCTGTAGGTCCAAAAGATTCCTTCCCAAATCACTAAACTGCAATAGTATTGGATGAAAGCATATAATCCACTCACCATTCGGTTTGTGAAGCTCCCAAAAGATTCGCCTTCCTGGCGCGTGCTATTCCAGTAGGAAAACAGTGGTTCCAAAACCTTCTCGATATCTTGAAGCTTCACTTTGTTCATAAACGTTTCTGCCAAGGTGGTCTGGTTTGGTGTTCCTCCAAGCCAAATCTACAATCGCAATAAAGAAAAGGTTGATTGAGACTAAATAAATTATAGAAACCCAGTTAGAAATACGCACAGAAAAGGAAGTAAGATTTGTTGCAGAAATGATGACAGGATATTTCAGCATTGTTTTACCTGGTAACTGTTTGGGCCATCACCAACAAAGCCAACCTCTGCCATATATGGTCTGGCGCATCCATTGGGGCAGCCAGTTATCCTCACCACTACAGACTCCTCATCCTTGATGCCAACCTGTTTAGTGGGCGGCATTATCTCAATTCTCGAGTGACAGGACAGGTACAAACTATGCACAGCATATTCTCAAGCGTTCAGTTGATTTTTGACAGGTTGACAGATGAATACCTTGTTGAAAACTGCTCTAATTCGTTTAAGTATCGGTAGGATCCCTCGCTCAGCTTCTGTTTGTGCTAGAGGGCACAGAGGTAAGGCAGGGCATGCCATGGAGGTTATGTTCAGGAGATCAACATCCTTTGGTTCCTACATACATGAATACACAACTTTTAGTGGGGAGAAAAGGAGCTCGCTGCTTACTTGCACTGCAGACATATATAGGGAAGCCTAGTAATATTTATTTTTGTTTCTTATTTTAGTAACCAATCATGCAGTTTCTTTCAAATTTTCAAACTGAGAAGAAAGAATCAGTATATAGGGAAAAGTAACAGTAAGATCAACATTATCAACTAGAACAGCAGATGCAGCAAGGAGAATTTCAAGATAGAATAATTTACAGGGGCCTAATATCAACTAAAAATTGTATACTGCACATTACAGGGAAAGGGGTATGCAATGGACAAAAGTAATCTTACCAACAGGCCAGCTTGAGCAAGAGCTGCAGTTATGGGTTCTCTCCATGCCTGATCAACCCCACATAAGATAAGGTTTTGGTTTGGAGTAATACTAACATCCAAGCTATACTTCTCAATTATCTCTCGCAGAGTTTTCTTTGCTTGCCCCCCAAGACGACCATTATCGACATGTACTCCATAGAATAATTTACCATCACCCTGCAATAGACAATAAAGAGAAAAATAAATGAAACTCTGAGTTAGAGAAATAACCAATTGATATATAAATATTCAAGAAATAAAGTAAAGTACAAATTATGAACAGCAGGAATCATTTAGAAAACTATCAGCATACCATCCCTAAACAAGATATGCTATTCCCTTTCATATTTTCTTTGCACTGCTGACTAATATACATTGTGATGGAATTACCTGTTCCTGCCAGCCAAGGTAGCTGTTGAATTGCCATTCTGGCAATGGATGAAAATCTTCAAACTTCTTTCCATAGTATTTTTCAACCTCAGCCCGGAACTTGTCAATACCCCAGCTGTCAATCAGATACTTCATTCTGCTATACCTGCGGTCATCTCTTCTTCCATTCTCCCTCTGAGTGACAACGATTGCCTTTATAGCATATAATATATCCTCCTTAGGAACGTAACCAAGTGGATCAGCCAGACGAGGGAATGTGGTTTCTATTCTGTGTGTCCTTCCCATGCCACCTCCAACCTGAAAAATAGGGATAGCCAGATGTCAAAGGGATAAATCAAAAAGGTAGGCATTGCCAAATGCAGTACAAGATGGAGCAGAATTTTTCCTGGGCACTTACATAGAGGTTAAAGCCAACAGGCTCCCCTGCACTATCTGAAACGACAACAACACCGATGTCATTGGTCAGGATATCAACAGAGTTATCACCAGCAACTGTGACCGCAATCTTGAACTTCCTGGGTAGATACTGGGTCCCGTAGATTGGTTCAGGGGAATCAGGGAAGTTTGTTCCATGTGAGTTGTCATTCCGGGCTTTGGTGACCTCAGGAGGCTCTTCCGCTGACATTATCTTCTCTCCATCCACCCACAGGTCATAATAAGCCCCCGACTGTGGCGCAAGAAGTGCTGCAATATTCTCTGCAGTTTCTTGAGCAAAAAGGATATCCTTTCTCACATACGGCGCTGCAGGCGCAAGCACATTCCTGTTGAGGTCTCCACAGGCACCTAAGGTTGATCCCATATTCTTGATCACAGTGCTGATGACATGCTTCAAGTTCTTCTTAAGAACGCCGTGCAGCTGAAATGTCTGCCTGGTTGTCAGACGGAGCGTTCCGATCCCGAACTCATCAGCCAGTGTATCCATGGCCAAGTAAGTCTGGTTTGGAACTTTTCCGGAAGGATTCTTTGTCCGGAGCATGAAGGAGTAGTTCTTCTGCCCACGAACTTCTCGGTCGCTCTGCTGGTAGCTCCCGTGGAACTTGATCAGCTGGACAGCAGTCTCGTTGACATTCGGAGCCTCTGAGACCAGCTCCTCGTTGAGCGGGTACCGAAGGAAATTGCTCTTCTCCTTGATTATCTCCACCTTGCTTCGCTTAACTTCCTTTGCATCCTTCTTCAGAGGCTGCACGAACGGCAAAAGGTTTCAGAATTCAGAGCATCAGATAGCAGTAGTTGTGTATCGTTACATAGTATTTTCTACGGAACAACTATCTGTAGAATATGAACTTATGTTCTAATAAACATTCCAGGGGTATATGACCAGGACAAACAATTTTATATGTAGACTGATTTCAAATGGATTTATTTCCAATCAATGACAGAGGCAGTCAGTCGGTGTTCCTGGGCGGTGGGAATTGAAATCAACACTGTGCAGGGGGACTGATTTGCTCTCACACCCAAATCCGCAGGCTAAACATATTACTAATTATACTGACATCTAATCGCATCATTTTTTTTAAAGGCCCATCAATTTCACTAGACTTAAAACTGTCCTTAAAAAACTGATTCCATTCCCTACGCCCGAACCGGAAAATCAACCGCGCAGAAACGAATAAACCCTAAACCCAAACGCGCCCAGCATCTCACCACACCGAAGAACTCACCGTGGACACGGCGCGAATGCTGGCCGCCGAAGGCCCGCCGCCGCCGGCCGGCGTCGCCCCTGGCGGCGCCACCCTTACGGGCCTGCCGAGCATCCGGGACCGCGGGAGCTGTGCCGCCCCGCCGAAGCCGTGGAACTCGGCGCCGCCCACCGCCGCCGACATCGCCGGAGGAGCCTAAAGAGACGCGGGCGGCGAGCGTGAGTGATGTAGAGTGGATTTTTTGTTGCTGCGGGGCGCTTGGCTGGGTCGAGGGGCCGAGACGACACGGCGGGCCGCGGGGGCTTTATGGGGGGAGGCCACGCCCGCCCTGGCCCACGCCGGATAAGCAATGGGAATGTATTCCCGTGCACGCCGTGCACCCTAGACCGGACAAGTTATGCAAAGTAGGCACGCACTGACAGGTGGGCCGACGGGATGCCGGTGCATGCGCGTGGCTCAGGCGGGTCGGGAGGGGAAGACGGGATCAGCTGCGGCCACTGGCGGCGAGCATCAGAGCTGACGACTGCGGCGGCCACACGTCGAGCGCCACGGACCGACAAGTGGGTCTTGTAAGTGCTGGGCCCACCTGGCGGTGACGCTGGGGCGCACGCCCGTGGCCGCCGAGCGCCGGGGTTTTTTACTCGGAGGCGAACGCATGAGGTGAGGCGGCCGAGATGCGGAGTTGGTGCGACGGGTGGGGGCGCTGGATTGACCCCGGTTCGTGTGGGTACGTTGAACCTGGACGTCTTTTTCGGTGAGAAGAGCACGGTTCGATTCCCCAATTCCTCCCACCACCACTGCCGTGAAGGCTCGTAGCAGCCGGACCGCACGATGTGAGGTCAGAGATGAGATCAGGGACCATCTTGTCTCCCCGGGCCGAATCTTGCGCTCTGTGGCCCGTCCCGTGTGGCCGCCTCTGTTTTTAGCGCCGGCGACAGTGAGCGGCTCCTGGTCTCGGATAGAGCCGCCCATGCATGTAGGAGTACTAGTTGGGATCAATGTGAAAAATAATAATAAACCTGCAGGTGCTCAAGCAGAGATAGCCGAAAAAATCAACCAGCACAGCAGTCCCCTAAAAAACAGAGTCACTACTACTAGGCACAAACATCCGTTCTTCGCGTAGCTCCATTCCTGGACTTCTCGAGCTTCGCGTACGTCTCGCAAACTTTGAACTCTACAAGTGGCAACATTCGTGCACCGGCCATAATGGCTATCTCTCTTGAACCATCGCGATGCCACGGAGAAGCTTGCTTGAGGATTAACTTAGATTCCCTATGCATCTCATTTCTTAAGTATTTTCTCCGTGCAAGAAGCAACATCCATGCTGCGCAGGTAGTATTTCTCATCCTCATGTTCCTACTTCCACTTACAAACCAGAAAGGTGGCGGAGTGGACAAGTTTGCACGGGCCTAAAGTGCAGGTTCGAGCTGAAAGATGTTACAAGTGGGTCGATTTGGAGAGAAAACTCATCTCTGTATCTCCATTTATAGACTTGTAGGAGAGTTAGCACGAGACAAAAAAGCTCTCTCTCTCTCTCTCTCTCTCTCTCTCTCTCTCTCTCTCCTTCAACGGGCAAACATGCTTTGTAGGTCATGCAACCCACTCCTTCATGTTTAACTGAGCTCAAATGGTCTTTGTTCTCTCATTGCACATCAGAAACAAAAACAACATAATAGCAACAATAAAAAAAATTCCCAAATTAAGAAACGGATGGTAACACGTTAATCATGGATCCCTTGTCCCACTTAACAAGAGAAAAGAACACGTCATTGGATCATCATCACCTGATTAATATCTACTCCCTCCGTTCCAAAATACATGACCCAACTTTGTACTAACTTTAGTATAAAGTTGAGTCATCTATTTTGGAACGGAGGGGGTACATTCCTGCAGGGCATAAATACACCATAATTCCATCTAAAAAAAAATCAATGTTTAGTGTGGAGCATCCGAGCATGCACAAGAGATTTATGTTTACAGAAATTTCTTACAGTTTATCTATATAATTCTTGCGCATGTATTTATACAAAGAGCACAGCATTAAATAATTTCAAGAAAGGGTGCCTTCTACTACCTCCGTTCCTAAATATAAGTCTTTTTAGCGCGAGCGACAATGAGCGGCTCCTGGTCTCGGATAGAGCCGCTCATGCATGTAGGAGTAGTTGGTTTCTCGAACTTGCACTACATTTGCGTCCAAAAATACAAATGAATTTGGGGTCAATGTGCAAAAAAAAATTATACTTGCACTACATTTGCGGCAAAAAACATACACAATTCTAATACTAGTATATGTTAAAAACAGTTTGTTCCTCAAACAAATCTAGTGGTGCTCAAGCAGAGATAGCTGAAAAGATCAACCAATCAGAGTCACTACAAGGCACAAACATCGGTTCTCCCTGTAGCTCCATTCCTGCACTTCTGCCCCTACTAGTACGTCCTGGCAACACCATCTTGAGGATTAATTTAAATTCCCAATGCATCCCATTTCTCAAGTATTTTCTCCGTGCAAGCACAATCCATCCATCCATACATCGATGCTGCTCAAGTACTACTTCTCATCCTCATGTCCCTACTTCCAGAAAGGTGGTGGAGTGGACAAGTTTGCACGGGCCTAAAGTGCAAGTTCGAGCTGAAAGATGTTACGAGTGGGTCGATTTGGAGAGAAAACTCATCTATGTATTCCCTCCGTTCCAAAATATAAGTCTTTTTAGATATTCCACTACAAACAACATACGCATGTATATTGACATATTTTAGAGTGTAGATTCACTCATTATGCTCCGTATGTAGTCCGTAGTGAAATATTTAAAAAGACTTATATTTAGGAACGGAGGGAATATCTCCATTTATGGACTTGTAGCAGGAGACAAAAAACAAAATACTACTTCACTAGTTTTGGATGGAGGGAGTAGTAATTAATGTTTCACCAACGTGTTGAGAGGATTAGTAATTACTCCCTCCATTCCTAAGTATAGGCGCTCATTCGATTTGGAGGAAACAAAAACGTAGGAATTAGGAGTAGTAAAGTCTTAAGTAGTAAAGTCTTTTCTAAAATATTTTAATATGGACTACATACGTAGTAAAATGAATAAATTTAAATTCTAAAATATGTCTATATACATCCGTATGTGGTCCTTATTATAAAATCTTTAAAAAAACTTATATTTAGAAACAGACATAACATAAAAGGCCCACTCTCTGCCTTCCTCTTACATCGTGGATGTATGGGTGTCGGGACGTGGCAACGACAAGGGAAGGTGTACCTACCTTTTTTAGCACATGTGCGAGGATCTGACACGAGGCACTTTCCATATCCGTCGGCCGCGAGATCAGCCCGCATAGCGTGCGGGCGCTCCGTAGCAGCGTCCAAAAACTAAACATGCGCTACATTTATACAATACAAATCTGGTGGTGCTCAAGCAGAGATATCCGAAAAGATGAACCAGCATTTCACTAAAAATCTAAGTCACTGGTATAAGGCAGAAACGTATTGCCAAGATCAAACTCTAGAAGTGGCAACATTCATGCACTGGCCATCATGGCCATCTCTCTTCAACCATCGCGATGCCACGACGAGACCATCCCGAGGATTAACTTAAATTCCCGATGCATCCCATTTCTCAAGTATTTTCTCCGTGCAAGCACCATCCATACATACATCGATGCTGCTCAAGTACTACTTCTCATCCTCATGTTCCTACTTCCACCTTTACAAACCAGAAAGGTGGTGGAGTGGAGAAGTTTGCACGGGCCTAAAGTGCAAGTTCGAGCTGAAAGATGTTACGAGTGGGTCGATTTGGAGAAAAAAAAACTCATCTCTGTATCTCTATTTATAAACTTGTAGGAGTAGTAGTTAGCAGGAGACAAAAGAAATATTACTACTTCACTAGTTTGGGATGGAGGGAGTAGCAATTAATGTTTCACCAACGTGTTGAGAGGATTAGTAACTACTATGTAATAGTTGGACCTAACATAAAAGGTCCACTCTCCGACTTCCTCTTACATAGCTCACTCACTATCGGGCTTATCATCTCTCTCGCTCCTATTTTTTTGCGAAAGCTAGCGCTCTCTCTCTCTCTCTCTCTCTCCTGTTGTGAGTTCAATGGGGAAACATGCTTTTGCAGGTCGTACAAACCCACTCCATGATGTTTGACTAGTGGTTGGGGTGCACCCCTGATGCGTCGCTTGAGTCGGTTCTTCTGCGATGCGAGGCAGGTGGAGCGCTCTTTCTATTGCTTTTGCTGTCGATGCTAGCATGTAGATGTCACACTTACACACCCAGGTAATACAGGTGGACGCTGAATTGGCTGGCACCAAATTCAGCTCTGAATCGTAAGTACATGAAGAACATAACCTACTACCAGAACATAAGCAATCAATAATCTAAGTACAGAATTAGTCTAGGATGATAAGAGTTATGTGCCGACAACGACGACGGTTTGCGCTCTTAATTTGGGTGTTGCTTTGTATATAAAGCGGACCAAAAGTCGTTGGAGATAAGAGTTATGGAGCTGTTAACTTATTGTTGGCATAATTACAGTGCACATGAACATTTTGTACATACCTTCGTGGCTAAAACTGCACTCGAAGCATTTGGTTGAAGACCAATATCCTACAGTACTACAAATTTCATAATTTCAAAAATGCAAGTGCATGCAAATAGAAAACACGGCATGATAACAATTTTCCTCTCCGCGGGGCAGGATCTTGCGCTCTGTGGCCCGTCCCGTGTGGCCGCCTCTGTTTTTAGCGCCAGCGAAAGCGAGCAGCTCCTGGTCTCGGATAGAGCCGCTCATGCATGTAGGAGTTGGTCTCTCAAACTTGCACTGCATTTGCGTCCCAAAATACACATGAGTTTGGGATCAATGTGAACAAAATTAAACCAGGACTACATTTGCGTCCAAAAACATACACAATTCTAGTAGTAGTATATGTTAAAAAACAGTTGGTTTCTCAAACAAATCTGGTGGTACTAAAGCAGAGATAGCCCAAGAGATCAACCAGCAGTCCCCTAAAAATCGGAGTCACCACGAGGCAGAAACAACCGTTCTCCTCGTAGCTCCATTCTTGCACTTCCGCCGCTTCTGGTACATCTTGCCAACATCGAACTCTACAAGTGGCAATACTCATGCACCGGCCATCATGGCTATCTCTCTTGAACCATCGCAGTGCCACGAAGCGATCAACTTGACGATTAACTTAAATTCCCTATACATCCCATTTCTTAAGTATTTTTTTAAGAATGCAAGCAAGATCCATACATATACATCGATGCTGCTCAGGTACTTCTCATCCTCATGTTCCTGTTTCCACTTCCAAACTAAAAAGGTGGCGGAGTGGACAAGTTTGCACGGGCCTAAAGTGCAAGCTCGAGCTGAAAGATGCTACGAGTGGGTCAATTTGGAGAGAAAACTCATCTCTGTATCTTCATTTATAGACTTGTAGGAGTAGTTAGCAGGAGACAAAAAATACTATATTTCTTTACGGAGGGAGTACTTCACTAGTTTTGGATGGAGGGAGTAGTAATTGATGTTTCACCAACGTGTTGAGAGTAACTATGTAATAGTTGGACCTAACGTAAACATCGCTCACTCACTATCGGGCTTATCATCTCTCTCGCTCCTCTTTCTTCTTGGCAAAAGCGCTCTCTCTCTCTCTCTCTCCTGTTGTGAGTTCAACTCGCAAACATGCTTTGTAGGTCGTACAACCCGCTCCTTGATGTTTGACTAGTGGTTGGGGCGCACCCCTGGTGCACAGTCTGAGTCGGTTCTTCTACAGTGCTAGGTAGGTGAGCGCTCTTTCTACTGCTTTTGCTACCGATGCCAGCATGTAGATGTCACACATGCACACCCCAGGTGATACAGGTGGGCACTGAATTGGCTGGCACCAAATTCAGCTCTGAATCGTAAGTATGTGAAGAACATAACTTACTACCAGAACATAAGCATTCAATAATCTAATTACAGAAATTAGTCTAAGATGATAAGAGTTATGCGCCGGCAACGACGATGTTTTGCGCCGGTGTGGACTTGGCAACGACGACGTTTTGCGCCGTATTCCCTTTTGGGGGCGTTGTCATGGAGCTTAGGTGTGCTAGGTCATAGCGTGGGGCTTTGTTGTTGGTAGCGTAGTCGTGTGCGCTCTACGTGTGCCGGTTATCTTAGGATCAGCTTTCTAAAAGGGCTACCTCACCATTTTGTATTGTTCGGCAAGGGCGGAGCCAGGATTTGAGCATGAGAAGGGCGAAGAATACATTAGTCATATCTAAAAAAACAGAAAATAGTTGCGGCACTAAACCTTAATATGGCGCTTGGCGCGACCCAATTTTTACTGTGCGATCGGCCTAGCTGTTGAGGTGTGCATGCCGAAGACAACATGTTGCCACTTTGGCTCACATGCAGTGCATGTCGTGCATTCGGCCCGCCTCGGCAAAGCATGGTACAAAATTTGAAAATACCACCGAAATCAAATAATTCGGGACGTCGGATGAAAAACCTTTAGAATAATTTTACCTCTATAATTGCCAACTAAATCAAACAAAACTATGAGAAAAATATCAAATAGTTTGAAAATTATACACCATGGTATACTAACTAATTAGACCTTGTATGTAGTGCTCCAATTAATCAAGACTAGTAGATTGATATCCAGATGAAATAAGACTTCTATGTATAGGAGTTACCTTTAGATTGGCGTGCTCAAGGACCAAAAGCGGGTTAGAGTATTTGATTAAATATGATCATCGGGGGACTCCAATGGACAATACTTCGGCAAGATTAAAACAGGAAAGCTGGATAGCACCGCGGCAGTATCCTGGTCTGCTTGCGGCTGCCGTGGCGGCAAGGAGAGGCGCAGCGGCGGAATCAATCGATCGATTAGGCTGGTCATAGTGGAGAGTAACTTATACTAGTGTCATGTATATGACACTAGTCTAAGGGGGTGTTTGTTTCGAGGGACTTTTTTGTGTAGGGACTAGAAAAAGTCCCTCTTAGAGACTTTTTTACCAAACGGGAGGGACTTTTTAGGGACTAAACTAGACATTTGAGACTAAATGAAGAAGACTCTCAAGGAGAGTCTTTTTTGGGACTTTTTGAGACTTTTCCAACAATGCCCCTCCATGCATCCATTGGCCCGCCACCTCATGGTGTTGTTTGATTGTTATTTTTCTATATACTAGGGGCAACATGGTCATTTAATAACCTCTAGGAAGGGACTAGGGACTTTTTAGTCTCTGGAAACAAACAGGGAGAGGCTTTTTAGGGACTAGAGACTTTTTAGTTGGGACTAGAAAAAGTCCTAGGACTTATGAACCAAACAGGGCCTAAGTTACTACCTTCATAGTGCAAAGTAACATAGTAGTAGTGTCATAGATGACTTCATTTATTAGCTTGTAGACTCATCTTGTCTTGGGAAGCACTATGTTACAGTAACATATTATGTTACCACTTCTTATTAACTACGTAGCACATAAGCAAAATTTTCTTGGAGTGCGATATGTTACTAGCTAAGTTACTCCCACTATGACTAGCCTTAGCATCTAGGTTAGTGGTAATTAGCGTCTAGGTTACGCAGAACGGGCTTTCT
>NC_057796.1:418894466-418901214 GCF_018294505.1 Triticum aestivum
TGTCTCCGCCCCTGTCGTTCGGCCCTGTAGGGTGTTGCTTTATATATAAAGTGGGACGAAAACCTGTTTCGAGATAAGAGTTATGGAGATGTTATCTTATTGTTGGCATAGTTACAGTGTACATGAACATGTTGTACATGCCTTCGTGGCTAAAACTGCACTTGAAGCATTTGGTTGAAGACCAATATCCTACAGTACTACAAACTTCATAATTTCGAAAATGCAAGTGCATGCAAATAGAAAACATGGCATGGCAACAAAGTTCTATGGCCAACCCTTGTTGGCACCTTTGAAGATATTATGATCCTCCTGAAAGTCAAGGAACTCTAAATAGCAGACATGAGCACACGGACCAAAGGCAGTATACTTGAAGATTCTTGCCGAAAGATATGATCCAATTTGGGAACCACACATGTAGCGTCTAAAAGGCATGCATAACATCATCATCAGTCACACCCGAAATAAGATGACACGTCGAGCAATGAAAACCTCTTGTATTAGTAAATGGAATAATTTGCACACTCAGAAATGATATATGAGATCACAATTTCTGTACACAATCTGTTCATCTGGAGCAAGTAAATTAGGCACATAAATGCTACATCAGAATTAATAATTCACCAATGGCTATGCAAACATAGTTATAGCAAGAAAAAATTAGCCACAAAGTAAACTACTACATGTTTAAGCTTCAAACTCACCATTGGGCTTAACAAGAACAGAGGCAATTTCAATCACCCATGAATCGTCAAAAGTGCCTTATGTAAAGAAAAAAACATAATGTTTTCTTGGGGTCAAGAACTTCTGTACCATTAAAACATAGCATTTGACTTAGCTACATGATGCTTATTTAATAATAAACTACACAAGCTGACCTGATGTTTGTTTTATTTTCTGGAGAAAGCACAAAAACGCAAGCTGTCAAAAATATGAACCTCGACATTGGAACGATTACTAATTAATCATGGATACAATGTTAATTTACATATTGAATCTCTAATCAAGTGTTTTTACCCTCAAACAATTAATTCCTGAAATCTAAACATATTTCAATTAATTCATACTGAAATAGTCCACGCCCATGCATCACCTGTTCCTCCCGGATGACACAAAATCTGCGACCTAGATATAAGCACCGAGAGAGACGGCAACCCTAGAAGAGGTGAGGGGAAGGGTACCAGTGGCAGGTGCAGGAGGCGGTGGTTGTTCACAGCGGGGGCGGCAACGCTCGGTGCTAAGGGAGAAGACGACGAAGATTAGGAGCATGCACAAGGCAGAAACATCCATTCTCCATGTATCTCCATTCCTGCTTTCTCTGGCTACGTCTTACCAACATCGAACTCTACAAGTGACAACATCAAACTCTACAAGTGACAACATTCATGCACTGGCCATAATGGCTATCTCTTTTAAACCATCGCAATGCCACGTAGCGACCATCTTGACGATTAACTTAAATTCCCTATACATCCCATTTCTTAAGTATTTTCCTCCGTGCGAGCACCATCCATACGTCGATGCTGCTCAAATACTTCTCATCCTTGTGTTCCTACTTGCACTTACAAACCACAAAGGTGGTGGAGCGGAGAAGTTTGCACGGGCCTAAAGTGCAAGTTCGAGCTGAAAGCTATTACGAGTAGGTCAATTTGGAGAAAAAACTCATCTCTCTATCTCCATTTATAGACTTGTAGGAGTAGTTAGCAGGAGACAAAAAAAACACTACTTCACTAGTTTTGGATGGAGGGAGTAGTAATGAGAGGATTATTAATTATGTAATAGTTGGACCTAACATAAAAGGTCCGGCTCCACCTTCCTCATACATCGCTCACTCACTATCGGGCTTATCCTCTTTCTCGCTACTCTTTTTTTTTGGAGAAAACTCTCTCTCTCCCCTGTTGTGAGTTCAACGGGCAAACATGCTTTGTAGGTCGTCCAACCCGCTCCTTGATGTTTAATTGAGCTCAAATGCTCTTTGTTCTTTCATTGCACATAAAAAACAAAAACAGCATAACAACATAAAAATTCCAAAATTAAGAAACGGATGGTAACACGTTAATTGGAACCCTTGTCCCACTTAACAAGAGAAAAGAACACGTCATTGATTAATATCTATATTCCTGGGGCAGGGTATAAATACAACATAATTGTATCTAAAAAAATCAATGTTTAGTGTGGAGCATTCGGGCCTGCATCAGAGAAATTTATTATTCTGTATAGTTCTTAGTTCTTACGCGTGTATTTATACACCAAGTATAACAATAAAAAAAATCAAGGAACCCGTGGAAGGATGCCTTCTACTCCGAGAAGGGGTGTGTTAGGGTTTTAGATAGAACATGCGAAGGCCCCTACGAGAAACGCACGCCGGTTACTCCTGATGACTGCAACACTCTAGGAAGGACAATAGTATACTACTTCCTCCATCTGGAAATAACACAGACTCGTTGAAGATAAATCTCGCAGGGGTACAATGTCAAGATTCATAAACACAACACAACATGCTCCAGAGATTCGCAATTTCAAAGGAAACAAATATATACGAGATTATTCTGCAATTGCCTTGCTCTTCAGCACCATGTTTGCTGAGAGCCGATGGGGCACGAAGCAGTGGACGGAGGACGCACTGACTACCTGTATGTGTCCATTTAAGGTGTCTAAAGTCATGAACTGAATCTAGAGATAGAATTGCTAGAGCCCCCATGCTACAAAACTGAAACAAGTTCACTAAAAAAATGGCTCACAACTGCCATACTATGCAAGGAAGACGCAAGGGGAATGAGGAGATACTAAGACATTAATTTGGGATCAATGAGAAAGATAATAATTAAACATGCACCGCATTCGCATCGAGAGAAACACTAAATACCAAGTTTTTTTCTCAAACTAACTGGCGACACACAAGAAAAGGTAGCCTAAAAGACAAAACACATCCACGAAAGCGTAGGAATGGCTCTTCAGTTCGGTTCTGGCTAGACTGGTGGTGTGGCGATTCGACCTTAGTTGTTGCCCTCCCTACTCTTTTTTCGTACCGCTCGTCTCCAGAGATCTCAATCTTTGAGCTCTCTCGCGTGGGTTGGGTTTTGGGTTTCAGGAGAACCCTTTCTCTAAAGAGTTGGGAGAATGGCAGCTTCTTGCTGCTCGTTTCCCTATTCTCTCGGAGGAGGATGATTCTATGGTTTGGCCTCACACCTCTTCGGGTAGATTCTCTGTCAAGTCGCTATATGTCCGTCTCATTTCTGGAGGTCCCACGAATAAGTTCAAAGCTATTTGGCTAGCTAGGGTGCCACCTAAGATCAAAATCTTTATGTGGCAAGCCATCAGAGGACGACTGCCGGCAGCTGACAAGATCCGCAAGTGGAATAGTCTCGGGTCCGATTGTTGCACCCTGTGTAATGACCTGGAGAACTCTGATCATATCTTGTTTCGCTGTGTCCTGGCTAAGCTGGTGTGGTCCTGTATTCATGAGAGGATGGGGGTGTCTTGGGCCCCATCCTCTTTTGCTGAGCTTCGACCTCTGGCCTATTGGGGCAAAGGAAACGAATTTACTGGGTTGGGTTCCCGACGCTTTGTTGGGCATTGTGGACCACTATAAACAAATTCACTATTGAGCATATTCTCCATAACAGGCCGGCTGACTGCTTGTTTAAAATGTTGATCTTTTCTTGTAGCAGTGGAAATTATTGACTAAGGAGGCTGATCACGATGCTTTGGAGGAGCTGATCTCAAGGATGCATGCGTTGGCTTCTTCTCTTGTGCAACAACACAACATTTCATGAGGCTCCGTTGTTGTTGTCTTTTCGCAGTTGGCTTTAGGCTTGTTAGGTTGTTGGCCTGCGTGCCGGTTATCTTGGCCTGTTGGCTAGTGTAATGTCGCTTAAACTTGGTTCTTTTGTGGGTGTTGCTACTTCTGTTCTGCTATTACTCTGCCTGGTGGCTTTATTTATAAAGTCGGGTGTATGCCATTTCTCTAAGAAAATGAATGTGTGGGAATGAAAGGAAGGCTGAAGAACATACTATTATGTTCATCAACCCAACCACAATGGATGGCACGACAAAAAAGTTTTGTGAGCTCACTCGTGGAGAGATCTTGACCCACACAGAGGTCGCTCTTCGGAATGGTGATGGTGGTGGCCGTGTGGACGTTGGTGATGGTGATGGTGGTGGCGGTGGAAGTGGAGATGGTTGTGGCCTTGGTGGTGGTGATGATGCAGGTGGTCATGATTTCTTTGGTGAGGATGGTGTTTGAGTTTGTGTTGCATGCGTTTTGTTGGGATTGATCCGTGACATAATACATGCTATGTTGTTGTGATTTTCGATCCAACTTGATCGATGTGATGCCTTTTAGATGAACTATTTGCATGTTTTAATTTGAATTGCTCGATCCGTGCAACTATATGTGTGTTCGTGGTTTATATGTTGTGAATGCTTATTTTGAAATATTTGAATGAATGATGATATAGTGTGTAATTATTTGAAATGTATGT
The DNA here is from genome assembly GCF_018294505.1 of Triticum aestivum. NCBI lineage: Eukaryota > Viridiplantae > Streptophyta > Magnoliopsida > Poales > Poaceae > Triticum > Triticum aestivum. The sequence continues at coordinate 418,898,948 of NC_057796.1, forward strand.
GGCTCCGCAAAAAGAATTGAGAAAACAATTTATCCTCCTCTAAATACAGGTGATCTGTTAGGTCTGGCAACCATTAGAGGAGGGTAATTATCCTCCTCTAAAGATACTTGGCCATACCATCCTCTAAATTATAGAGGATCGGTTAGAGATGCTCTTAGAAGAAAGATATTCTAGCACTTTTTCTATCAGGTTTTGACCTTGCGGAAAATCATCCCTGAAATCCATGTTATGCCAGACGTTGAGGACAAAAGGGTCTAGTTTTGGGAGTCTAAAGGAACTTTCTCGACAAAATATGTCTATACAATATCGATTGTAGTTCATGAAGTTCGGTGCTCCGGTGGGTTGGCTTGAGCGAGGTCGTTCACCATGCTTCTCTTCGCTCAAGAATTGATGGCATGATGTTAGGCCGCTAATAAGAATACCCTAAACACTCTTCTGCCTCTCATCATATGGATCATTTGGAGGAAAAAAATGGCCGAACCTTCGACAATTCCTTCACATAGTTGCATTGAGTTGTAGATTAAGTCAAATGTGATGCAAGGCAGTTGGCCGAAGCGAGTTTGGTCCCTTTAAGTGTAGTTAAATTGGGGTTGTACTTCTTGTGGAGATTCGTCCTTGTATCATCGTGTTGTTTGGTTGTATCGGTCGTATGTGTAGGAGATATGCCCTAGAGGCAATAATAAATGATATTATTTATCTCCGAGTTCATAATTATGTTTATGTTCCATGCTATAACTGCTATGGTTCTCGAGTCTGCAATAACCACGAGGCTCGGAGGAAGACTCATATGCACGTGTGGAATAATAAACGGTAAAATGTATTCCTAGTCTGGCCTCTAAGACTAGCTCAAGTGTTGCATGATGGTTATGTTTTCCTGATCATGGGCATGTCTATGTCAGCAACCTTGAGGGCACAATGTTAAGAGAACATTTGTGTTGAATCGACCCGGATTGATGTTATGCTATGAGATTCATTCGTCACAAGTTTATTGGTACATAACACAGAGATGGTTAACGTTTGCATGATTCCTTAGACCATGAGAGTATCGAGTTTCTTCATGCTTGCTTCATGAACTTTGGGGTTTGTTAAACGTCATCCGTAAATGGGTGGCTATTACGCCGGCTTACGGGTTCATGGAAAAGTGTGTCAAGTAACTTGATAGCTCAAGATTGGGATTTGCTCCTCCGACGATGGAGAGATATCTCTGGGCCCTCTCGGTGTTACGGTATCCATCATCGTCTGGCCAGACACTTTGTGATTTGATCACGGGGATGCCGGAACACGATAACGAGAAAAGAGAACAATACCGGTAACGAGGTAACTAGCATAGTGGACAAGTTGTTGATCCACGGGAATGCCAACACGTCTCACCTCGGGTATTTGTAACATATCGCGAAGCAACAGGAATAGCACACGGCAACTGGAGGTTCACTCGAATATTTATTCGTGTGGGTATAGGGGTCAATATGGGTGTCCACGGCTCCGATGTTGATCATTGATCGGAAGGGGTTCCGGGTCATGTCTATACTTCACCGAACCTATAGGGTCACACGCTTAAGGGTCATCTATCTGCTGAATACTAGACAGGGAGTCTGAGAGAAAATCACCGAAAAAGTTTCGGACACCGAAAAGTTTCGGACAGCGGAATCGTACCGCAGAGAGAGGTCATCGGATAAGTTTCGATGATACCGAAAAGTTGTTTCGGGATACACCATTAAGTCAAATTGGTTTCGGCACATGCCTGATAATTCTTGGAGGATGCCAGAATCATTCTGGAAGCTTTTTGGAATTTTCTGAGATAAAAACCGGAAATGTTCCGGAGCTGCCGGAGCCACTTCAGATGCGTTTCGCAGATGAAAATCACTAAAACTGGAATTGTTTCAGAACGCGTTGAAAATCATTTTAGTGGGTACTGGAAATGTTCTTAGCCCACATAAATATTTTCAGTTCGATCAGACGCTGAAAAATGTCGTCGTGAATAGTGAAAATCAGCTTTATGGTTACTTTATGGAAAGCCACCTTTTGGGGCTTTGCTCCAAAAGATCTTGGGGATGACATGGATGGATAGGAGCCATTTTTGGGGCCCCTCATGGGGGTGTGGCCGGACACATGGGGTATCCCCCCTTGGGGACCCTCTAGTTCCTTGGTTTCACTCCTAGGTCCTTGTGGAAGGACTTCATTCATGTGCATTTTGGGTTTTTTGTGAAACTACCCTACCCCCTTGGGATTTCCTATAAATAGAGGTGGAGGGGCAGCCCTCCACACTC